>NC_056599.1:32263883-32368883 GCF_018340385.1 Cyprinus carpio | reverse complement strand
CTATGACTTCAATCTGGCATGTGGCTTTGTCTTTACTGCAGTGGCAGTTGCTCGCCCCGAGGCATTGTCATTTGAAGTTGAGAAAGAGCTGTAAGATGTGGAAATGGCCTCTGAAGATCAAACAACTATCCCTTTCCCCTGTGTTACAAGAAAAGAGGAAGAAATGACATGCTGAGACATCAGTCCAGTCAAAAAAAAAAAACTTTGAGGTGTCAATAGAGCAACTCGATTTGTGGAAGGAATTGGAAGTTAGAGTATGAAGGGGCAGTGAAGGGAAAAAAGGAAGGGTGTGAGGAAAAAAAAAGAGAGAGACAGCTGACTCAAATCAAATGGCAATGGAGGCCAAGCACTGTCATATGGCTCAAGGTTTTTCTGGACCTGCTGTGAGGAAAGCACATTATCGTCTTCTGCATTCCATCCACACATGTCTCAAATCAGCACACTGGACACCAGCTCAGAGTTTAAGCCAGATGATATATTTGCCAGTTTTGTATTTTCTTAAGTTAGAAGATGAAGGTAAACTGGCGGAGGAGCATGAATGGCTCGTGAAAAGTAAAACTATAACCCATATCCACCGACTGATCTCTTGTGTCCAATCTGGCCCTGTTACATTTTCTACCAAAAAAGAAGGATGTTCTGGGCTTGAAAATTGGTTTAAAAGTGAAGTGCATATTTTTTCTGTCAAAATACCTGAAGCAGCAGATTGTGATGTGTATTTGTTTGATGGACACACTGCTCCTGTTTGTTGTTCTGCAGATGTACTCCAGCCACTTCATTTTACATCTTTTTCAGAAATGGAATTATTTTATTCATAAAATATCACACGTGAGCTGATTACTATGAATTGAAATAACTTGAGACCATTACATCAAAGCTAGCTTGTGATGCTAAAAAAGTTCAAAATAAAGAACATGATCCTCTTGGTGGAAAGAGGTTCTTCTGAATATCACATTTTTTTTATTTTATTTTATTTTTTTTTTTATAAAAAGAAGAAAATATTTGTTCTTTTAAGAACTTATTCCAACCAATTCTGAGAGAGGTTCGGCCGAGCACCAGCTCCATCACCTGCACCATTTGAAAAGAAAAAAGTTAATATTGGACAACATTTCAAAGGAACTCATGGAAGCAGTTAAAAAAAAAAGTTTGACCTTACTGGAAGGAAAAAGCTCAGAAAGATCAAAGCTGGAATTGAAGACAACTGTCCTCGAGAGATGAAAACAGGCACAGAAAGAGAACAGACAGGAAAGGAGCATCTTTAGTTTGCCTCAGCACTAAAATGAGAGCTTCTCAGTATTCACAACAGACGGACAATCCATGAAAACCAGATGCTCCTAAACTTTCACGTATCCAAAAATCCAGTTTTCATTTCCTGCTACAAAATCCACCAGTATACGTAGTGAGCTTGAACTGAGATGAATTGGTGGCGTGCTAGCATGCTAAACTGCGTTAGATGTTTACTGGAAGAGAGTCATGCCAAATTTAATGGTATATAATGTGTGTAGAATATCTGAACAGTTTTTTCTTGTCTTTTAGATATGGTGTGTTTGGCCTCTTTTTGTGATTGGTGCCTCTTAAAGCTTTGAGTTTGCAGCATATATCTAACCCATTTTTTTATGCGTGAAGTTAAAATAGAGCATATCATTAGCTTCAAAGTGCTTGCAATCACTGTAACCAATCAGCTGATATTTATTTCAATTTTCCCTAGGAGTTGTGAAAGAAAGCCTGTTTTCAGATGCACACTTTGATGTAGCCAAAGAGGACACATACTTTGCCCTGACATTTATTGTGTCGTAGCATACCGGTCGCAAGACATTTACACCTCGTAACAAGCTACCTGGCATTCTGACAAATTCTCCCACTGTTCCGAGGTCAGATTAACATGAAAAATGTCACAAGTCTCCCCGGCCCCTTCTCATTATTCCAGCTCTTAAAGCACAAACACCTCTGTCTCCTTCAAAACAGTAGTTTTTCAATGGCTCACTTTCTGCTTAATGCTAACCAACTTTATATATATAAAAAATGTTTTTGAATGATATATTTTATATATATAAAACTATGAAAATATATAATATATATAGAATATATATATATAAAAATATATATATATATATATATATATATATATATTAGTAATTCTGTTGAGAAAGTTAGTGTGAAAATCACAATATAAGAATATCAGTTGTCAAGGTCTTGTCCCGCAAAGGTGTTTACAGATCGACCAGTGTGAGAATGAGCATGTGGCTCTGCATGTTCCTTCATTTCTGTTCCATGTCTCCTATTGTGAAACTGGATATTTCTCAAGATTTTAGGCATTACAGAAAGACCGTTATTCAATGTGAAATCCTTACAGACATTTATAAAGTGAACTATTGAAAAACTCCACCTAAACTCATACATTGAGTAATCCAGTAACTCAATCCATATTATTGATACAGTTATAACAACACCGTAGCTAAAACTCTCAACTCCACATAGATGATGCATGTCTGATGCAGTTCAGCAATAATATATCAGAGGCAGTGCTATACTGTTTATATAGTCAGAACTAAAGGCACAATGTCCAGTGGTCTGCATAAAACACCTTTAGCCATTTTATATTCACAATACAAAACAGCCTTGAGATTCTCTGAGAGGTGCTACAGGGTCACACAGGGCTGTTGTAGTGAATGCTGGTCATGTATTCTGCTGCCTGTAAGTGGTCACCCAGCGGTTGACATTAGCAGCTGGGGGATGACCGGTCACCTTGACCACAAAGACAAGTGAATATCCCTTTTTCAGTTCTCCTGTCAATCATGTTTGAAGACTATTGCTCAAGCATCCCAACAACCAAATAACTGCCACGGCTGCAAAGTCACACCAAAAGCATGTTAAACAAGCAGTGTTTCCACTAAACAGGTCTTTTACTTTGCTCTTGTGTGTAAATGAAATCATAACAGAACACAAATCTATTGCCAACTGAAGCATATGAGCTTTCTTTGGCTAGTTCTTATTTTCATTAGTCGATTCAAAACAGCACAAATCAGTCTCTGCTGAAAGGAAGTGAGAAAAGATACTCCTTCTTATGATATCCTTCTGATCAGATTGGATTGCGTTTTCAGTATAACTTTACAAAAGCAAGTCATGCATGGCAGAGAATAATACAGACTGGACTGGAGTAATGACGCTGAAAATTCAGCTTTGCATCACAGGAATAAATTACATTTTAAAATACTGTATTTTCAAATATAAAACAGTTATTTTACTTGGTAATAATATTTTAATGATATTACAGATTTACTGTATTTTTTTTATCAAATAAATGCAGCCGTGGTGAGCCTTTCTATTACTAATTATCATTTACGCGTGCATTTAGAGTACAATCAACACATGGTCATGATTTTTATTGTTCCTACCTTTTTTCCATAGTTTGGCTATAAACAGGTTAAAGTTTAAAGCCACTCAGGTCATGGTCTCTCAATGACGAGATAGTTTGTTGAAGTTTGATTTTGAAGTCTACCAGCGTCACAGGAGATGTCCTGTCCATGTCAGTCATTCTACACAGCCATTTCCTGTTTGTCTAAAGTGCAGACACTATCATCAGCACAAACACAAATTCCGGCCAGAAAACTCCAATCCTGTTTGGAGGCAGTGATGTCAAAGTCACCATGGCAACTGCTCTTACAAATTATGTCTCTTCTTTCACTCTCCCCTTTTGCCTTTGTCCATGTGACATTCAAGTGCAATATCTTTTTTTCACAATGCTCTGGGCATCAATGTGCAGATGCCAAGGACACAGGAGGGGAATAACCTGACCTTTTGCAGCGCACCGAATGCAATAAGAGAGCAAGGTCAGGAGATGTGTTTGTGGGCTTTGAGTGGCGTGGGGGGTTTGTGTTGATACCATTGTGGAACCGGCTCTGCGAACGTTCTCTTTGTTGCTTACTCATTTATACCATTCAAATGTCATTCCTTACGTTTTGGAACAGTTGTTGTGTAATTATTTTTAATTCAACATCTCTGGAACAGCAGTGAGGAATTAAAAGACCAGTTTGGCCAAAAATGAAAATTCTTTCATCGTTTACTCACCCTCATGTCAATTTAAACATATTTTTCTTGTTTTAGAACAGAAAGAATCTACACAGCTATTAGGGAATGTTCTCAGAACTTTGGCTGATCAAACGTTCTTCCAGTAACATTAATGTAATCTGCGCAAAGTAATCTGGTTTTATAGCGTTCTCAAAACGTTAGCACAAAAAACATTATTTATACATCATTAATGGATGTTCTATCGTTTTTTTTTGTTGTTGTTGTTTTTTTTAATGTTACTATTTACTAGTTGTTTTGTATGGAGCCCAACACATGGCATGCAGGAAAAAAATAGTAGGCTAAATCGTGTGCACGATTTACTATTTCGTTCCCTCGATTTATAAATTATGCGCACCATTAACTAATTAATTTAATCAATTTACTAAATCGTGCACATGATTTATAAATCGAGGTAATGAATTAGTAAATTGTGCGCATGATTTAGCAAATCGAGGGAACGAGTTAGTAAATTGTGCACACGATTTTAGCAAATCGAGGGAACAAATTAGTAAATTGTGCGCACGATTTAGCAAATCGAGGGAACGAATTAAAAATTGTGTGCACGATTTAGAAAATCAATGGAACGAATTAGTAAATTGTGCGCACGATTTAGAAAATCGAGGGAAGGAATTAGTAAATTGTGCGCACGATTTAGAAAATCGAGGGAACGAATTAAAAATTGTGTGCACGATTTAGAAAATCGAGGGAAGGAATTAGTAAATTGTGCGCACGATTTAGAAAATCGAGGGAAGGAATTAGTAAATTGTGCGCACGATTTATCAAATCGAGGGAAGGAATTAGTAAATCCTGCGCACAATTTATCAAATTGAGGGAACAAATTAGTAAATTGGGCACACAATTTAGCAAATCGAGGGAACGAATTAGTAAATTGTGCAGACGATTTAGCAAATCGAGGGAACAAATTAGCAAATCATGTGCATGTTTTAGTACATCGAGGGAATGAATTAGTAAATCGTGCACACAATTATTCTTTTTTTTCTTGCATGTCATGTGCAGGGCTCTGTAGTTTCAGAACATTTCAAGATCAATCAAAGAAAATTCCTTTTTCCTATTGTTTGCAAAATGATCAAATCGGACGTTCCCTTAATATTTTCGGTAATGTTCACATAACCAAGAATTTTTTGGATGTTCAGAAATAACAATATTTGTAACTTAACGTTAGCACAAGGTTATACATATTTCTGTTAGCTGGGGAAACTGTATTTTTCCATAGACTTGTGTTTTTTCCACTTAACTTAATTGAACAGTAAAAAATAGCATAGCTGGGATACTCTGATAAAACTGATAAAGGAAGAAAGATGGGTGAGAAATTGATCACTGAATGTTCATTTTTGACTGAACTATTCTTTTAAACAATCTCTTAGATTCCAGCTGTACAGCTGATTAATGGAAATACAATGGACAGCAGCTGACAAACGAAACATGATGGAAACGGATGAGTGTGATTGCCATGGTAACAGATGATGCCTCAAAGAGTGTGAGCAATACATAAAAATTCAAAGACTTTCAGCAAGACAATGACAGTGCAGGCGGCCTTTCTTTCATTACCAGACATCAGCCACCCACTCTGCAGTATTTTATAATTCTATCTGACTATAAAATGATCAGCAAAAAAATATGTTTAGATGAGGCAGAGAGAAAGTGGAAATGTAGATGTGATATTGGCACAGCCAGATACGCTTTGTCAAAACAACATCTGACTCATACCCTTAAGCTCTCTTCCGAAACCTAGTGGGCTGCCTAGCTTTCTTCACCTTATAAAGGCAGCTAACTGTGCAACTCAGTGGAAAACGTGCCTCTACCTACATTTTTGCAAAACTCATAGCTACTACTCACTGCAGTTTCCAGCTAAAATGAAGACTAGTTGCAGTATGACATCAACAACATTTTAATGCAGCTGAGATAAATTGATTACAGACCCAGATTATTAATTAATAATATTTATTTTTCTGTGGTTCCTTGCACAATACTATTTTACAAACTCAAACCACTTGGACCATAGTCTATGTTTTGTAAACTAATACATTTTGACCTTTGCCTCACATAACCATCTCTATATGTATGGCTTTTCTGATGTAAACTTGCTCGGAAGTCCACCTGGTACGACATTGCACACCCAATAACACAACTTAAAAACTCGTAGAAGCAATCTAAAATAGCATGATCGCTTCAGCAAATGCATTTTTATCTTACGTTTGCTTGGTTAATAGGTTCAATGCATCAATTTCAAATGCAACAGAGCATTAACCTTTTTGTGCCACTCATCAGACATTTCATTTCCACAAATGCCACGATACACAACCAATCCAATAAAACACTGCCAGATTCATGCACATCTGTTTCGGAAACCGAATATGCTTTTATTGCCACTCACTGGACATTTTACTTTGAAAGTGTCGCAAAACATGCGAGAAACAAAAACGTTTCTTTGTGTCTAATTTAGAAAACACACTAAATAGGCAACAACTTCTTGCGCCACTCCAATAACAGGAAGCTTAAAGGAGAATTTGACATTAGCATGTTGCTACAATGCTCTTAAATACATAAAAAAACATACAAATCAGAAAAAATATTCAAATTTTAACTGCACAGATGTATTTTTCTCAATGATATCAAATGTGATCAGTATTGTGTAAAATTTAATAGAGCTGTTCAGGAATAAAATAAGCATTTTCAAGCTATGTCTCCCTCAGTAATTTCTTATGGATTTTTATAGTAGTGCTTTTGGATGTATGAGTAAAATAAGATCTGTGGTTAACATTGTTTAAATAGACTTGAAATTGCACTTTTTAAAAACTTAAAAATTTCTAGCAAGGTGCTAAATAAGTACAGCTACCACCACAAGGATGTGAGTTTACACACTTTGTAAATCATTCAATTGCAAGAATCTTTAAATACTAAATACTACAGAAATGACTGTATGTAAAGTGCACACAGTATGAAAACCTATTTAGCCATCCAGGTTGGCCAACAAACTGACATCATGATTGAACAGCTCTATTTATAGTCAACATTTCTTGCGGTGCATTTAGGGATTGCCTCCTCTGTGTAGAATACATGTGATCCTGCCTTATAATTTCACTAAAACAAGGTATCTCACTTAGACTGAGATAGTTTATCTTCAGGAATAGCCATTAGCATCTGTAGCTCGCCTACGATGCATTAAAATGCCGCTTCCGTGGGCAGCTCACAAGGTTTTGGAAGAGAGCATTAGTGTTTTTTTTTTTTCAACTCTCGGTTTATTGGGTTCACCTAGTACATTCTTTCACTACTGTGTTTATCAGTTGAATAAAACAACAGGCAAAAGCAGTCGAAGTTACTTTACACCAGCATATCTGAAACCCACAAACAGCTCAAAGGCATTTGCATGCCTCATTCTGCACTCACAGTTATATTATCATCCAAAACACTGCAGCCAGCGTCAACCTTTAAAGCTTTTCATATGCAACACATGCAACCCCAGTTGATTGTTGGGAGATCCTCTATTGATTCGCCACTGACACACGCATTACGCAATTCGATGGCTATTTATAGAGCATAGACTCCATGACGAATTTTCTACACCCACGCATCTCTAGATAATGGATGACGATGATGTTGCCGGTGCGCTGGGATCATTAAATGCTCGAGTCGTGAGAGAATGATAATCCAATAAAGCATGTCATCAAATCTCTTTTTTAATCCCCAGATCAGTAAACACTGCCTCTGAGGTCCACATCTGTTCTTTACAAACCTCCTGTCCAAATACGGTATGGTCGTAACATTAAACCCCAGATACAAATGCAATACATGGTTGCCACTGTGAGTGGTACTCAGGTTGACCTGTGATTGCTGGGATCTAATTACAGTGTGCTTACTAGGCAGCAGTGTAGTAATATTACTTAAACATTCTGGTTGGGGTTTGTTCTTAACTATTATAATTCTGAAATTATAAGTCAAATACATGCTTTTCTTCTGAACTTTCTATTCATCATCAATCCTGAAAAAAAAAATGGTTTCCATCTAAACATGAAGCAGCACTGTTTTCAACACTGATAATAAGAAATATTTATCATACAACAAATCAGCATATTAGAAGGATTCAAATATTACTGTTTTCACTGTATATCTGAACAAATGAACGCAACCCCCGTAAATGCAAGATACTATCAGATTCAAATTTAAAAATCTCCCACTGAGTTACATTCTTAGAATGTAGAATGTAACCAACTGCAATGATGTCACTGTAATATTTGAATTCTTAACTGTGATTGGTGCTTTGAAGGTGATGTTTGTACCCCCTTGTTACAGAGTGACACAGCCACATTTCCTTAACCAATGGCATGTGTTTAGGAAAGGATGATGAGTTTGACTGACCAATGGCAGATGAGGGGATCGTTTAGGAAACCTGTATGAAAACAGTAATTATACACAAGATTCTCATTGAACACAACTCTGTTGTTGCCCTGATATTTGCTCTAGGAAATGCAAATCTAGTTTGTAAACTGGCGTTATTGTCGAATCCAAGAGAGTGGGAACATTTCGACAGTACGATGCATAATGCATCCGATTTAGAGGTCAAACTAAAATCCAGGCTTTTATAGGCACTGCTCTTCCGTCAGTTATTAATGGAGTTCCGGAAGCTGCCTCATGCCTAAATTGATTTTGCCCTCTCTTATGTTTGTGAAAAAAGAAGCTTCTGAGAAAGTAAGATTACTGGTAGAGGAGGAACCGGAGATGAAAAGAGGGAGGGCAAGGGATTAGGCGAGAGAAAAGCAGAAATGTCAGTCTAGGGTCCATTTAAGAGAACTTTAATGGCTCTTGATAAAGCTGCTTGATCTATAAAAGTCTTGATTAAAAAAGGTATATTATGACACATTAAAGCATTTAATGAGCTCAATAAAGCATTTATATTGAGCTTAATGGAGTATATACATCATAACATTTCCGAAAAATATACTTTTCCTCTTCTACAATACAGTGTTGTTGTTTTTATTAAAATTGTTTCCATTAAGTGAAATCATTTATATGCACTCTTTAGGGATAAACAAGTTACAAAAGTGTACCTTTTGAATGGATGCCATCCCACATAAACTCTAAACTTCTCCCGCCAATAAATACATCCATCATTAAAAGTATTAAACTCATTTGAGTTTGTACTGTAATTGCCATGTGAGGGCAGCGTGTAGGGCTGCTTTTGTCTTTGATCATGGCTGATTGAATGGGAAGCTGGTTAAAATGTGTGCCTTGTTAAGAGTCATGACCCTGGAAATGAGTCTTTGTGCATAAGAAATTCCTCCCATTACGGCTGATGGAAGATAATAGTGCAGAGATAGTAGACAATGCTGACATACTCAGTTGTTTTTCCAAAACAGCAATCAGGACAGAAAGAGGAGAATTAGATGTCACCTGCAGGGCAAGTATTTTGAATAGAATTTACAGAGATGGGGCGCACTCAGAGTGTCAGATGAAGAAGAAGAAGAGACTGGTCTGGTTTATGTTTTCGTCAGTTTACAATGAATCTCTTTGGTGCATAATGCTGTTTCCTAAACTCTACATGTGTGACAATACAATGAAGGGTGACACTTCTACATAATTTGACCTAATTATCCAACAGAAAAACAAATATGCACATACAGTACTTTCACATAGCATTAGAGAAGTTTTACAGTGTGTCCTTTGGTAACTAGAGTAATTGTATATAATCACCCCTGGCAGTCATTAGTTTACTTTTGCATGCCACATTTTCAACCAGGTTGGAGATGTACTGATGTCGGAGTGCACAGGTTAAAATCCTACAGAAATTGTTCAAGTTTGAACAGTGCAAATTAAACACACACTTTCTATTTAAAGGAAAGATAGTCCAAAATGAAACATTTACTCACCTTCAAGCCACTTTTACAAAATACTTTTTCCTTGTACCATTGCATTTTATTACACAGAACTTTATTTCTGAACTCGCTTGTTTTGTTTTCTTTGTATGTATGGATTACTCAGGTTGTTACCGTCATCTGGTGAAAATTTCAAGCCAACAGCACCGTTAGAAATACATTTACTAATAAAAATGGTGACGTGTTCAACACTTATTTTACCCACTGTATGGATGAGTTTGTTACTTCATTTGAACAGATTTGGAGAAATTTAGCATTACATCACTTGCTCACCAATGGATCCAATGCAGTGAATGGGTGCCATCAAAATGAGAGACCAAACAGCTGATAAAAACATCACAATAATCCACAAGTAATCAACACGACTCCAGTCCATCAATAACTTCTTATGAAGAGAAAAGCTGTGTGCTTGTTATAAACAAACCCATCGTTAAGGTGTATTTAACTTCAGACTGTTGCTTCCGGCTAAAATATGACTCCTCTATCCATAATATTGCTTTACCCATCTAAAAATGAACAGTCAAAAACAGCTCTATGTTTTATGATGCTCAAAAACATCGCATTTTGATGTGAGAGGACAACATAGGATGGACTTTTGCACTAGAGAAAGTGTTATAATGGATATGGTATGAATTTTTTGGCCAGAAGTGATAGTTTAAAGTCAAGTAATGCAATGAAGGGTGTATCACCACCTCATCTGGACTGTCTTTCCGTTGGTGTAGTTTTATGTCAGATTTGGAGTGGTGTGGATTACTTGTGGATTATTGTGATGTGTTTATCAGCTGTTTGGACTCTCATTCTGACGGCACCCATTCACTCCATTGGTGAGCAAGTAATGCAATGAAGGGTGTATCACCACCTCATCTGGACTGTCTTTCCGTTGGTGTAGTTTTATGTCAGCCGGTGTTTAATCCACTGTTCACATTCATTAGCGTTTGTTCTCGGAGCAGCACTGTGCCTCTCTTGCCATGAATTGTGGAGGTGAATCTTGACTTTCACTATAATGAAGAGAATGTAGATGAACCAATTATAAACCAGTTCTCTGAAATAGCTCAAAGGTGCATCTCATGAACCTTCAATTGGAAAGCATATAGACAGAGGACAACACAAGAGTTACAAATTTTGACAATGGATGAACATCCAGGAAATGATCAGGATCAACAGCTAAGAGGAAAAGTAGGAGTAAGGATGCATGGTGGAAGGGTACAAAATCAAAACAGAGGAAATGGCAGAAGAGGCTAAGGACATAGGCGCATATCAGATGAAATGTCAATCATGGCTTATAGTGGCTGAGGTGGGTTTCCTGTGTTTGCCTTTCTAATTTTGTGTTCTCACCTTTGTACCCATATTTATTTTTCTTTTCTATATTACAGTGACAGTGTACTGTGAATCCTATCCAGTCTCTTTCACCCCACATACAGTAATGTGTAAATTTGTACTTTTGAAATGGATATATGGCATACAGAAGAAGTGGAGCCTACCATGTTCAGTAACTGCCGTCCAAACTGCTGCCATCAGATAGTACTTACAGAGTGCATTGTTATATTGACAACATGACTAAGCATTTTGACTATCTTGTCTGTGAACAGAGACTTTACATTCTGATGGCACTGATATATGTTCATTGACATAAATACTTACTTTTGAGAGATGAACTAAAGATTTTGAGTAAGTTACAGGCTTTTGCAGGTAATCCATTGTTTGGTGCTGTTTGTACGAACTGTTTTGAGAAATGCACATACAGTACATATTAACAAATATTAAGGATAATTCGAGAAATGCACCAAAGTGACTGAGAAAAAATATTTTTAAAGCATTGAAGGTCAGGAGAGGATAGCAGAAGCGAGGACAAGAGATAAAAGGAGGACGAGGGGCACAAGTGTTGCCATGAAAGCAGATGCAATTAATAAAACACTATCTAAATCACTGGATTTCATGGAAACTCACTGTTTATGTAGAAGGATTAGACAGACAGATAGACAGATAGATAGACAGACAGACAGATAGACAGATAGATAGATAGATAGATCAATAGATTTTAGTTTTGGGTCTAATGCAATACATATATAAAATTAGATAGATAGATAGATAGATAGATAGATAGATAGATAGATAGATAGATAGATTTTAAATATCTCTTATGCTCACCAAACCTACACTCACAAAATCTGCATTTATATTATATAATATTGTCAATGACATAATATTACATTTGAGATCCAGCGAGTGAAAGTGGGTAGGATTCGACCATTTGGACATGCCACCGCATTGAGATGCTGATATTTCAGGATATGCTTCAATATTATTTGTTCTTCAGACATTGTTCTTTAAATATAAAAAGTATCAGAAGTATGCAAAGTGACCCACCTGTATTTTAAGACCACTGAAAATGTGTGCAATTTAACAATTTAGGAGCCATATTGAGATCCCAATATCTCTGGAACTGAACCATACAGAGACTTACAAATAAAGATACCACAAGAAAAGTTTGTTAAAACTCAAAATCTAAAAGGGCATTAAGATATATTTAATACTTCTTGAGTTACAGATGTGCAAACTTTGAGAAAAAGACATTGAAAAGTTACATTATGCAACAAAAGATTGCTAAAGTCAACAGATTTTACTAACAGACCTACGAATCTTGGTGTAAAAATAACATAATGATGCTGCCAGCTTTCTAAAGTCTTTTTTAACCCCATGTAATTTGGCTCCAGATCTCACGTGAAAAATCAAAAATTTTAACTGTGGACCTGCAGAACCTTATTTTACCAAGTACGACATCTTTGTTGACCCTGGAACAACATTGTGATTAACCAATCAGATTTGAAGAACCAGTTTATAGTTTTTGTGAAGTTTAGGCTTACAATCAGTGTTTGGTGCTTGTACATCAGTGTCATTCATCTATTTCCTCTGATTTTAGGGATTACTCATGGTTAATGTTAGGTTTAGGTGTTGAGATATGGTCAAGACTACATTTTTGGATGAAAATTTTGTTCCAGGGTGAAAAAAATATGTTAAAAGGCCAAAAATGAGATCTGACATACTCAGAGCTATCATATAACTTCAGATGACTGTACAAGTACACAAGTTGTATTTTTTTGATGTTTTTATGTTCTGTCATTATGGAACAAAGCAGCTCAGGCATCCTGCAAAACAGCTTCTTATGTTGTTCTAGAGAAACACGAAAGATTTGGAAAGACATGAGAGTGAGTAGATGATGTTATAACTTTAATTTCTGGCTGAACTATCCCTTTAAAAGCATTGCCATCTCTTTGAGCATCTTATCTTCTGTGTGAGTGACTGTGGCCTGAGATGAAGAGATGACCAGACCAACTCCGGATATCAAAATCTCATGTTTACCTCCTAGAGAGGATCACTGTCAGCTCTCATTTACCCCTGGTCATTATATGAGGACCTTATACTTCCTGTTTCACATCTGTCTTGTGAAATTCAATTCTTACTAACCTAAAAATTACACAATTGCCTGACACACAGACATACCACATCCCTAACTAACACACACTTGAGCAGCACACCAACCTGATGCTCTGTGTCTGTCAAGACACAGCAAACAAAAACAGACCATCTGTGTGTATTTGATCCAGCACCTGCACCCTTTACGTAAACACGGCGCTCAGAAATAAGCAGTGTCTGTTTGACTTCAGCTGAGCATTTATAGGAAGCACCAGCAGCCACTTCCTGTTGAGAGAAATGCTTAGCATGTCTATTAATAACTGGAGCACGGGGCTGGAGCACAGCTTTTTTTGTTTGGACTAGAGGGAGAGGTGCCTGGCTAACACACCCACAGCTAATAGAGAGTGTTTAGCATCTATTCATTCCGCCGGGCCAGGACTCGGTCTGCTTAAGAGCTCAGCCGCTCACTGTGTACACGCTCAACATGAGCGCCAATAAAAGAAGAGGCCTTATATTTCAGGCCTCTGCTAGCTGGATGCATGTTATGTAAGGGATCGTCTTCAGTCTTGATGCAAGGCAAAAGGGTCTTGTATTGGGGCTGAAAGGGTTTGTTTTGCAAGAATGACTGTAGATTGTGACACTTATTACATGGCTATTTGTCAAAAAATTAAATAAACATGGAAAATCAAGCATTCCAGTGTGCTGTCTAATAATATATGGGTTGAACATTTTGTGCTGAATGTTTTAGACGCTCAACTGCAGTTTGTCTACTGTGTACACATCAGATTGACTAAAAATAGTGTATATCAAGGGACCATCTAGTAACTACAACCAGAGCTGTAGTAACAGAAAACATTGTGCCAGATTCTGCGTTTATTAGACCATTTACATAACAGATGTGTTTTTATGACATACAGCTTCTTAAATGTTTTTCTGCATCAACTAAACAACAAAAATGAAAGCAACTGGAAAGTCAGTTGAAAAGTAGTATTAATAAAAACCAATTTGAAAATGCAAACTCAGAGATGTCTAAACCTGTAACCAGATCCTTAGAATATGGAAGCTTTCCAAACAAAAACCATACAATTACAGTAAAATATCTTAATTGAAATAAAGTGCAAAAACAATTTTTCATAAATTTTCATTAAAGGTTTTACAAAAAAAAAAAAAAAAAAATGTTATTTTAAAGATTTTTTTTCCTTGTTTCAATTACGGTATTTTACTTAAATTTTACAATTTTTTTGTTTGGCAGTCATAGATGCCAGTCATTTGACCATTTTTTGTACGCTTTTTTTTTTTTTCTTTTTTTTTTTTTTTTACACAAAGCACAAAGGGAAGAGAAATTGATGCGTAGTGTATTATATCTGTGCAACAGTTATTGAGCATTTCTTTTAACAGTTTTAAATTTCAGTAACTGTGCACGTTAAAAAAACAATTTATAGTCTTTTCTACACCCGTTTTTGTTCTCACAGACACCCAGTAGCAAGTAACAAAACAACATTAAACTCCAGCAAGAAGATAAAGTCCTTTTGCAAAATCATAGACATTTATTTAAAAATCAAGCATGATAATGGGAACACAGAATGATCTTGGAGAGAGCTTTACTGAGCTGCGACCAGGGTTTAAAGACTGAACGAATGACTGGCAGCCACAGCGGAGAAATTTTACAGTTTTTTTGTTTGGCAGTCATAGCTGCCAGTCATTTGACCATTTTTTTTATGCATTTTTTTTTTTTTTTTTTTTTTTTACAGTGTTTAGTTGCGACTCATCTCACAATTCTGAGTTTTTATATAAAGTCTGACTTCTATAAAATTCAGAATTTATATAGAGTTATAAAGTCAGAATTGCAAAAAAAACAAGTGGCATTAATATATTTTAAAACATTCACAGCATAATTAAGATAAAGTGAACCACTGATGGCAGATGGACTATTCTGACGTCTGATGTCTTTCATACTTTTCTGGACCTTCACAGTGTAATTTACTTGCCAGTTAATGGGACAGTGACAAGCCTCCCGGTTTTCATCCAAAATATCTTAAATTGTGCTCCAAAGATGAACAAAGCTTTTACGGGTTTGGAAGGACATGGGGTAAGTGATTAATGACAAAATTTAAAACTTTAAGCTATCGTATGGCTTCAGAAGTAGCACAGAATAATACGCACAATCTCGGATATGGATCGTCCCTCTCTGACCGATACCTGATCCGACAATAAATGGCAGTATCGGAGCCGATACCCGATATGAATATCAGATCGGCGCATCCCTAAAGCGCTTCACTTAACTGGGTTGCAGAACTTTTCCATTCTTGATTCACTGCTACCAAAGACCAAACCAACAACCCTGTGTTTTTGGCTTCACCTTCAGGCCTCGTCATTACCGCTGCTCAACTCATAAACCCATTGTAAGTCACGCAGTGAGATCAAAAGGATAATAAAACATAATTGTACCCTGGGGGATGGATACGGCCACCTGAGAGTTGTGGAGCAATGGGTAATAAAATTTAGCTGTTGCTGGGTAAGGAATCTCCACCCCTCCATCTGATTGGCTGTCACTGGAAGCCCCGCCCCTCTTAAAGCTGTTGAATCGGGAAACGAGGAGACATGGTGATGACGAGAATAAGGAACTTGTCAGTCTGTATTATTTGCTACAGTCATTAGTGTATCCACATACTGTCAGAGAGAGACTGTTGCATCCTGTGGCAATTCAACAGCTGCTGAGAGATGTAAAGGCCACACAGGCATATGGTTAAGGTGTAAAGTTTGCAAGCTGAATGGAACTCACCTCATTTCATTGCTTAAATCATCGGAGTTTCATGCCAACTGCTAAATGCAAAGATGCATTATTATTATCAATGTTTAAATATGAATGATCAATGATCAATGTTTTGGTGGAAACAGTGATAACTTTTGAGAATCTTTAATAAATTCTATAAAAGATTTATTATACATAAATGTATTTCTTAATTTAATTTCATAATGTCAAAATAATAAAATATGATACAAATAAATGTACTTTTTAAAAAAAAGAACTTGTATATATAGCAAAATATAATAAATTAATATATTTTCTCAATATTTCAATTTTTAAAGCAATTGTGCTGCTTCATTTTTTGTGAAAACAGTGATATATTTTTTTAAACTCTCTGATCACTTCAATAACAATAATAAATAACAAAATCTAATAATAATGAAACATATAGCTTGTATTTATAAGGGAATAAATATTTAATTAAATTAATGCATTGAAGTCAGTGCAAACAAAATTAATGCAAAACCCAGATCTAAAATTATTTATAAATATATATTTATATATTACATTATTTAACTTTAATAAAATAATATTATATAATATATTAATTTCTTAAATCTTTATTTAATTTGTCTTATTTAATTTCTTGATTAAATTCAATAATGTAAAGCATAGTAAATAATAAATGTAATAGTAAATAAATGCACATTTACTAAAACAATATAACTTGTATATATAGCAAAATTTAATAATCAGTTAATATATTTACTTATTATTATTCCTTTTTAAAAACAGCTGTGGGTCTTAATGTTTTTGTGAAAACCGTGATTTTTTTTTTTTTAGATTTATGTAAATAATAATAATAAAAGCATGTAACTTCAATAAAAAATAAATATAGCTTGTGTAATTTGCCATAAGACATTGGAGTGACCGAATTTAGTTTATCCATAGTTCCGTTACAGCATTTTAGACAAGCATTTTTTTTAACTACAATAATCATGCAGCTTTTATTAATTATCAAAGAAAAAGAGCCATATGCCTCCTAGATTGATATGAATGTGTGGCAAGCTTTCAGTGCAGTGATATTTGTGCATAATTCAAAATTTTCTGATTCCAAATAAAGAAGGCTGAATGATTTGTCAAAATTACTGTTGGGTTTTACCATTTCCTCATAAGTAAGAGTTGAAGAAAGCTGTTAGGCCAGTGCTGATTATCTTTAGGGTTGTTGCAATAGTACTCAGTTAAGTAGAGAATTAGTTGGCAAAGCAATTAGAGAATTTATTGCCAGCACAGTGTGAGCAGTCATGTCCCATAATGCTTGAAAACTTTGATTACATAAGAAGCTACGTGTGCAGCGTTGGATTTATCAGTGGGAAACATGCTGTTAAGTAGTCAGACATAATGCCTTAAGAAATCTGTGGTGCATTAACATATGCTCTGAATGATTATAGTAATTGTATTATGTAGGCGTCGTGAAATAACAGTAATTGAACTTCAAGTAATATAACAGTTTTAAAACAAGTCACATTGCTTTGAATGCAAACAGTGAGTGTGTTTACATGCACAACAATGCTATCAATAGTTTACATGCACAACAATACTATCTAATTTTAAAAATTGTTACATTCATAATGAATTTATGACCTTTACCTAATAACAAAATACCTAATCGATATAAAATAAAGTAACACAGATGGTAGTGGACTATAAACAAGTGACTACAATTCAGTAAACATTTGGAATAAATGCATCAAAAATGTTTTATTTTGAGAGGCAAGCCAGGCTGTTAATGCTGCACTCCCCAGGTCCAAGAAATGCACCATGTTTTCTTTACACAGCTCAACAGACATTACAAATGGAGGATAGTGAAGCCATGAGAGGGTAAACAGCTGAGTGCACAGTCAGAGATGAATTATTGAGGCCATTTTGGCATCTCTGCTTGCAGAGGTCAGTATGTAAAGTGATTATTTGGCAGTAAACTACACTTTTAGCATAGCAGGATTTCAGAAACATGCAGAGAACGAATTTAAGGCCAACACTAGCTGAAATGGAGCCCTTTTCTTTCGCAGTCAGTACCAGACGGTGGTTTGGGTGGTTGCTGAGGTGTTGCTATCCAATTGCAAATGTGTTCCGGATGATTTTTTACTAGGCTGTCCTCGACTGAAGATTTTTCTAGTTAATAGTAGTCATTCATTTAAGCCATAAAGCTTTCGCTAAGCACTAGCAAAAACTCAAAATCTATGAATGTGTTGGGAAAAATCTAGAAAAAATTATTATTGTGCCCCATTCTGCCCCTTTCCAGTAGACACGGACAAGTAAAGTGAACTTTTAGTTTAGAGTGTATACCTAAATGGTCAAATACACACAAATAAATGTCAAAATGCCCTTTTAAAATAAATGTAAACCCTTTTTGGTTATGTCCTAACTGAACATAAACAGCTGAGATTGAAAAATATGTGTGAAACAGTAGCTATATTGGGTCTGTGCAATACAGCTACTGTAACTATACAGTATAACTAGCAATATAACTATTATGTTCCTATTTACAATATGTAATATAAGTCTCAGGTGTCCCCAGAATGTGTCTGTGAAGTTTCAGCTTAAAATACCTGACAGATCATTTAATATAACATCAGGAAAATGGCATTTTTAGGGTTTGTCTGTTTTGGTGTGTATCACTTTAAATGGAAATGAGTTCCATATTCCCATCCAGTCTCCAGAAGAGGATGTAGCTTATACGTCTCTCTGCATTAGATACCTATTGCAATAAACAGCCATGGTAGAAGCAACATGACTGAGAGCGGGAGAACCGGTGTTTAGTCGTACATATGGGAAGCCAAATTCACTGCAAGTGGAACGAAACAGCGTGACGTTACAGAGCTCGAGCTGCGCTGATAAATTAAAATATTTCAATAACGTACACACACAAATAGAGTAAAAACATTAGCTAAGTACTATAACGACATGACATTCATATAGCAGTCAGGAGTTAAATGATTTGCGCAGACATAAGTCATAAGTAGACTTTAAGGCGCATTAGCTTTAAAAGCAAAGAAGTTATCCACTGCGTCCTCAGTGGCTCGGATGTTGGGAGAGTCTTCCAACCAAACACAGAGCACCGGGTTTGCTTATGAGACATTGCTGACGTTACAGCTGCTCGATAGTATAGAAAATGGAGGACAGTGTACAACTGCTGAGGGCGGAAACTATGGCAATGCAGGACTATCTGTCAGCCGCTGTTGGGGGGGCCTAAGCAATGTGATGTCACATTGCTTAGAAAATCAAAATGGCATGCCTAGTCAGACTGGTTTGGCTTAATGGGGATTAAAAAAAGGAATGGGTGGATTTTTATCATTGTTGGGTGGTTGGTGTTCACACACTGCCAACACACATTTATGTCCAAACGCCATGTAAAAGTGGGTTTTGCATAATATTATATATATTACTGTGGCTGACTTTGTGCTTAATATTAATTAAACAACAAAAGACAAAGACAATATCACTCACTGCTTTTGTAGCTTTAATAAGCAACAAAGCAAGTTTCATATAACTATGATATAATATGTGACCCTGGACCACAAAACCGGTCATAAGGTTAAATTTTTTGAAACTGAGATTTATACATCATCTGAACGCTGAATAAATAAGCTTTCCGTTGATGTACTGTATGGTTTGTTAGGATAGGACAATATTTGTCTGAGATATAACGATTTGAAAATCTGGAATCTGAAGTTGTCCAAATGAAGTTCTTAGCCATGCATATTACTAATCAAAAATTAAGTTTTGATATATTTATGGTAGGAAATTTACAAAATATCTTCATGGAACATGATCCTCACTTAATATCCTAAAGATTTTTGGCATAAAATAAACTAATTTTGACCCATACCATGTATTTTTGGCTATTGCTACAAACATACCCCAGTGACTTAAGACTGGTTTTGTGGTCCAGGGTCACATATAATATAATATTTTATATTCAATTATTCAATTTCTGTAGTAGACTGTTAGCTGAATATTTTATACGTACATTAAAAAATTAAAGTGCTGTTTGTTTAATTTTAATCATTTTTTTTTACTATTGTATTTGTCCTTTGAGGGAATTTATTGTATTACTGACTGCTTAAATTTTTCAATAATTTTTGAGGACTTTTTATCATTATTATTATTAGTTACCCTAAGTAATAGTTACCATTTCATGCTTTCTATAGATATATTTCTCATGTCTGTGAGGCAAGTAGCCTATACGCTGCATTTTCATTTTATTAATGTGCCACGCTCCTGTTCAAAGAGACCAAGACGGCAGAAAGCACATCCTGTTTGTTTTCTTTATTTTACCAAAGCACAACATTTTGCTGATATTGTGTGTACACAAATAAAAGTGTGCAAGTTTACAATTACAACTAATTTAATAATCCAAAATGAATAAGCAAATTAAGTTGTTTTCGCTGCTACAAAAAAAGAAATGCCAGTAACCACGCAAATGCCAAAAAGTGCTATATCAAAAAAAACCAATATAAGATATAACAATAACACTTGCCAAATAGTGCACATTTATCTAGGTTAATGTTAGAGCGAGCTATATGTAAAGCTGCTATAGAACATGTTTCAATTCATTATGTCCTGAACATGGACAGTTGTTTCTGCAATTAACCGAGTAATAACATTTTAAACTAAGTGTCTTCTCGTCACCTAACGGTTAGCCCTGAGTAACAAAATTAGTGATGCTAGCAACACAAACAAACAAATAAACCAATATACGAACTAAAATAAATAAATAAAGACTTTATATTTTTAATTCACATTTGTAATATTTTACTCGCGACTCAATTTATGAATGAAAACATTTTCACAAATATACTAGTTTAAAGGTCTCTACAATACGACAAACACATTAGGCCAAAAATATCTTCTGAGTTAAAAGTCCATACCGTAGTACAACCATATCTAAGACTCTCTATTGGAGGACCTGTTAAAACACAGGTGTACTCCCACCCTTGGCTTCCAGATCATCAGAACACGACAAACAAACAGCAAGCATGAACTTCTGTGAACAGAACACTGCTGAACAAATTCACGTCTGCCAGTAAATTAAAGCTGACGTTGGACATTATATTAGAAGAAGCACACTTTATTTACTCACCATCATGCTGTTTCAAACCCATTTGACTTTATTTCTTCTGTGGAGCACAACAGATTAATTTTTACAGAATATCCTGTTCTATATTTCTAATATAATGTCTAATAAAGCATTAAAATGAAAAAAAGTGGGAAAAGAAAGTCAAATGGGATTGGAATATCATAAGGTTGAGAAAACGTTGACAGAAAGTTGAATTGTAGGTGAACTCTTCCTTGAATGTCACATTTACCATTATTCAGTATCAGAAAGGTGAGAAATAGTTGTTAAATAGCGAACAAGGAAGCAAAAGTCATTCTCTAATCAGCTAAAGGTCAAAGTATCTGCAATGAATAAATCAAAACTTAATCTTATCCATCTTATCACAGCCAGCAAAACATGAAGCTGTTCAACAGAGGGTCATTCACAGCACATGGTGTGAAGCATGTGCACTCTTTCTTCATTTTTCAGTGCAAATCCTTCCCCCACCCCTTCGCTCCGGTCCATCCATCTGTTGCTACTCACAGGCGGTGCAAAGATAATTAGGGAGACGTGCAGGAGGAAAAATCAACAGGAGTTGGATAAGGCCTATCAGATATTTGCAATGCAAACAGCCGGAGCATGGTGTGCTTCTGACCCCTCAGGATTCAGGTCACTGGCAATCATTTACTAGACTGTAGCCAAAAGTACTTCTACAGGACATTTGGAGTGCAATTAGCATGTCAGCTGTGTGTCATGTAAAAGACAGGTTCAGCATAAACACTTGATCATGCAATGTATTTGAACAGACCCACAAGCAGCTAGTAGATGGAGATTTCATTGATGATTCAACATGCATAGCACGTCTACGGATCTGTTCAGGGGGCAACTGCTGTATGTGGGGCACTAGCCTTTTTCTGCCACCCACCAGGAGATAAGGACAAATTAACTTCCGAGTCAACATATCTGAGTTTACAATGGAGGAAACAGCCTCCATTGTACAAATAGTCATTTGATCCTGAGAAATATTATTTTCCACACTGCATATGGTGAACGCTTATGCATTTTGTTTGTGATAGTTATATAAGGGGTGTTTGCTGAAATGACATTTAGCAAACTGACTATGCAAACAGCTCCATGACTTTAAATATTTGAGCTATAATACATAATTAGTTTTTAAAACCAGAAAGTAAAGCAAGCTGTCTCAGCATATACAGCATATACTGTATGAAATCCATGCAATATAAGACACTGGCTCATTTTAGGACCAGATAAGTCATAATTATGTTATAATATAATACTCTGCAATAGTATTAATTATTTTTCACAGTGTTACACAGAGTTAGGGTTTGCTTTATTAATTATAATAATAGTACCGGTACATGGAACTCACTATAACAAAAAACAAATACAAAAACGTACTGTCCCTATTTTTTAATTCAGATAGTAACACATGAGATTTCAGCTATATTTTGACCACTGAACTAGGAAATGTTTCTGGTTTCCATTTCAGAAATCTGGTCACCTTAGCTTGCACCTTAATCGGCTTGTTTTTAAAGAGCCTGCATGTAGCAGGTATCAGGGCTTTCAGTGAATAGCAGAACTCTGTGGAATTGGCCGGAAAGAACAAGGTAATTACTTTGAGTGTCTATCTTTGGTCTTGCTTGACTGCTTTAGAAACAGCCACTTTTAGCCACCTAGTGACACATAATGGGCACAGCACTCCTACTGCCTTTGTTTAAAGGTGAAGGTTAAAGGTTTATTTCTCAGTAAAGATGGTGGTGTCAAAACAAAAGCTCTATTTCAGCATCTCAACTCTCAAGACTGTTGGCTTAACCTATTGTGTTTGGGACGGGAATATCTGTTCGTCTAACCAATTAAATGCACAGTGTGCATTCAGCAATCCTGGTTGAAAATATTATTTTTGATGTCGAAGGAATAGTTCATCCAAAATTCAAATTTGCTAAAAGAATTTACACACCCTCAGACCTCCAAGATTTTGAGAAATGTACCATTACATCATTTGCTCATCATTGGATCCTCTGCAGTGAATGGGTGCCGTCAGAATCAGAGTCCAAAGATCTGATAAAAACATCACAATAATCCACAAATAATCCACATGTTTGAAGTCTATCATTTAACATTGTGTATATCAAAACGTTGTGTGTTTGTAAGAAACACATCCATCAAGACAGTGTCTTGTCTGTATCGGGAGAGAAATATGCACAGATGTAGCACCATCTACAAGCGAAAACAGGCAAAAACAGTTCTAAACAACAAGGGACGGATATTTGCACTGGATGAAGTGTTATTATGAATAGGTATTTTGGCCAATACCGAAGGTTTAAAGTTAAAATACCTAACGATGGATTTGTTTCTTTATAAACATGCAGATCTTCACTTCACAAGACATTAATTGTTGGACTGGAGTGGTGTGGATTACTTGTGGATTATTCTGATGTTTTTATCGTTTGGACTCTCATTATGATGGCACCCATTCACTGCAGAGGATCCATTGATGAGCACAAGTGATGTAATGCTAAATTAAACAAAAAATTTACTCATCAATAAACAAACTCATCTACATCTTGAATGGTCTGAGGGTGAGTTTTCATTTTTGAGTGACTACTGCTTTAATTGCACAGAAATGATACAATTCAGCTTTAAATACATTCATATGGAACTGAATTTGTACACAAAAAAGACATTGTTTTCAGTACATGGAGTAAAAAATGAAAGCAGATGGAAAGCAGACTAAGCCTGTAGCTTTACCCTTGGTCATGTTGTTGCTGCTGCTGCTCTTTTCCTCTCAAGATTGTGCTGGCAAAATTTTTTATCCTGAAAAAAAGGAAGTTTTACAGATTATATTAGAATTTCATCAAGGTGACCAGATATACGTTATTTATTTATTTTTTCCAGACAGTCCTGTAAACAAGATGCTTATCTTGTGTCTCCTGACATATATTATGTACTTTTTACTCTTCATATAAGTCAGAAATACAATACAAGGTTGTGGAAGCAGGCTAAATAAATGAAGGTGAAAGCTGATCAGTAGTTTTACATGCACAGGAAAAGGTAAACCCAGTCAACAGCATGTCACCGCAGACTGATGAGGCACAGGGAAACAGAATTAGTTGAGACAAGAGACCGGACACACTCCTGAGAATGAAATCACACACACGCACTGCAGCGACCGGCTCCCAGGGCAGGAGCTGTGTTGATATTGCAGTCAGAGGCTCAGTGACTGGAGCTGCCAGCAAAGTCAGAGAACTAAAACGACAGTGTGTAGCGCTCCAAATAATGATGCAGCACTTTTAGAGGACATAGTTTTTCCTCTTCCAAAATGTTTCAGCAGTGCAGTGCTTCTCAAGAAACTGAACTGAAAATCTCTGACTTCACATGAATGAAAGCTGTGAAATCTTGGCATAACAAAAATATATATAAAACAACAAGTTTCTGAATTGTTGTATTGTTATATATATATATATATACACATACTGTACTGTAACTTGATTTTCTCAGAATGTGTTTAATGTACTTTAAATGACTCTGTCAATTGGTTGAAACTCAGTCACAGTTATCGGTTGTTAATGCACACATTAGATTTTATGGGTCATTTAATAAGTGCAATATTGTCGTCATAGAATGCTGTGATTGACAAATTTTGGTGCAGGATGTGTCAAGCTATGGACAATACAAAAATAAAATGCAACGCTGTGCTGTTGGTCTGGGGAGTTTTTGCACAATAGAAATCGAGTCATTATTTTAAGCTTTGAGACTATTTAGATTCAAACCAGTTCTTGTAGTTCAGTCGGCTTATTTAGGTAATTGGATGAGTTAAGACTTTGTCCTGGTGACTTCCCTATTTTCACTGTAAACACTGGTTAAAAATACTCGGTGCAAGCACAATATTACACAGGTTGACTGGGAGAATACACTACGAGGCAGAGACACTTCATTTTGTTTCTTATGATCTTAAAAATCTGGCTGAATACTTTAAATGGTGAAACACTATGCAAAACTGCAATCTAGACAAAGACGGAGAAGTTCAAATGTAAAATTGCAATTTTTTGAACATTATTTTGGTCACTACATTATTCCTATACCACCATTTGTGTTACATCATAAGTTTGATGGCTTTTTACTATATTTATACTTTATAATTTACTCCCTCAGGCCATCTGAGATGTAGATGAGTTTGTTCCTTTATCCGAACAGATTTGGAGAAATTTACAATCACACCCCAGACAGCAATCAACAAAAACATCCTTAATTGATGTACTGAAGTCATGTGGATTACATTATTGTGATGTTTTTATAAGCTGTTTTGACATTCTGACCCCAGACAGCAAGCAGTTTCGGCCCAGATCCGGCCCACATCTGGCCGGCATGGATTTCATGCGGGCCAGATGTGGGCCGGATCTGGGCCGGATCTGTTGCTGTCTGGGAACGGCACCCATTCATTGCAGAGGATCCATTGCTGAGCAGGTGATGTAATGCTAAATTTCTCCAAATCTGTTCCAAACTCATCTACATCTTTAATGGCCTGATTAATTTTTTATTTTTGGCTAAACTATTCCTTTACAGAAAATATCTGGTAGATGTGACACACAAAAGCTTCTCAAAAACATTATTCTCTCAAATTATCAGTATAAAAGTTGTCCTATATAGGATCTCAATGCGCACAATTCCACATTTCAAAACATTTCCTGTAGCTTCCAGTTGTACATTAGCAAGGTCATGGTAATATTATCACAGACAAATCCCTCAGGCCCCAAAAATAGCACAAATGAACACTAAAGCTTAAGCTAAACTCATTATTCGCTAATAGTGTACACAGACCACATTAGCACCGCCTAGCATCACATTACCATACTTAGGTTGTGTCATAGGGGAAAGCTGACCCTAATAGCTCACTATACCATGTCTGTGGGTCAGAATGGACAAGCTCCTTTTCATGTGGCTCTTATTCACCTGTTCTTAGTGCTCAGCTTTCACTTGATTAGAACTACTATTTATACGGCTCCAAACCCTTAGGCTCCACCCACCTGACTCCGCAAATCCAGCCGAGCTCATCCTATTTCCCAGTTAACCTCTGCA
This sequence comes from Cyprinus carpio, assembly GCF_018340385.1. Taxonomy (NCBI): domain Eukaryota; kingdom Metazoa; phylum Chordata; class Actinopteri; order Cypriniformes; family Cyprinidae; genus Cyprinus; species Cyprinus carpio. Next base: position 32,342,569 of record NC_056599.1, on the reverse strand, counting down.
ACTCGGCTAGATTAGAATGCTTGCTAATTGCCTGTGAGTATTTGTTTTTGTTCTTGGAGGACACAGAATACCAGTGAAGGATTAGCTTTATACAATTTCTGAAGAAACTGAGCAGTGTTCCAAATGCTAAACCGGCTAGCCGATGTTTCAGAGCTCTCTGTTTAAGATGGAGACACTGTTCCTTCTCCCTCAGCTGTTTGATATATATATTTCTATGTCATGGGAGTTCATTAGCAGAGAGCAAGAGCACAGGCCAGAGAACATGAGGAGATCCAGAATGACTGAACCCTCAGGAGCGCTGCACACCGCAGGGAACCTGAGAGTCGATATCAGCTCTCAGCACAGACAAAGGCAGGAAAGGAAGGAGAGAGTCTTGCCTGCTCACCATGCAGAGTTGAATAGTAGTAGATTCCCCAATGAGTTCATTACCTCTTCAACACAACAGGCAATAATAAAGTTTACCCTACTCTACTGCTCTTCGAGAGGTAGCACTCACTCTCACTTCTTCATGTTTTTGAAAGTGTCTATATATAAAGTACATACTAGTGAAATACATCAAGACTAAAGGGACATTCACTCCAAGAACAATAACTATATTAGAGGCCACACCTAAGCATGATAACATTTTGTTTATTATAAGCGCACTCTGAAGTTACGTCATCTGCCGCTTTAAATGCTCGAGGTGGATTGTGTTTTTTTTATTGGTAATCAGCTGGAGAAAATCATTTTGAAAGTGATTCCAGCAAAATCGTTCCTCTGTGTCATTATTGTTAGTGAAGTTATCGTTGTTAAGGAAACTTGTTTCCACGAGGAGGTAAAGAATTTAAAAACATAATTATGGCTTTTTATCTCACAATTCAGACTTTTTTCCTTACAACTCACAACAAATGTTAAACTTGATCTCACAGTTCGAACATTTTTTTCACTCGCAATTATGATAAATAATTTTTCTTTGAATTGTGAGATATAAACTAGCGAGAAAACTTAGAATTGTGAGTTTATAAGAAAATTCTGAACTGTGAGATACTCGCAATATCAAGATGTCTAAATTGTGAGATAAGTTGCAATTACCTTTATTTATTGATTTATTGTGGAAACAAACAAACAAAAAAAACTTAAAACGAAGAAAGAAAAAAAACAGACTTACAAGATGTAAACTCAAAATTCCGAGAAAAAAGTCATAGATGTGAGATATAAACTAGAATCATATCTTGTAATTTGGACTTTGGATGAATAAATAAATGTGAATAAATAAATGATGGATGGATGGATGAATAAATAAATGTGAATTGTGAGATATAAACTCATAATTGATCACCTTTTTTATTTTATTTTTATTGCATGGTGGCCTTCAATAAAGAACATAATTTCTTTGAAATAGAAATCTTTTGTAACATTATAAATGTCTGTTACTGTCACTTTTGATCATTTTAATGTATCCTTGCAGAGCAAAAGTATTAATTTCTTTCAGAAAAAATATTTTACTGTACCTAAACTTTTGAACGGTAGTGTATACTGTATACTCTTACTATTTCTGCGGAACAGCCATATGCCAATAAAGCAACAATGTAGCACACTACAGTTTCAAATGTTTATCTTAACATAATGTGTGTTGTTTAATATTGTTGTCTTATTTTTCGAATATGGCCTATGTGTCTGAATATGCAAACTTCCTTGCATATCAGATTAAACATGTACATACAGCACATGCTTCATTAATGGCCAAGAAATCAGTATACTGTGAAAGTATGGGAATTGAAGATGTTCAGATACTATCATACTTATCTTACTGTTTCTGCAATATACTGTATAATACACTGCAGACATTTTCTTCATGCACATAATAGCCTAAGTTAGTCGAAATGTACCTAATATAAAACATAAATTAAATATTATTGAATAAAAAAATGGCATAATAATGTATCAATTAGTACACACTCTAGATTTAACTGCCACCTTTTGCACTCAGTGTAACATTTTCAACTTTTCTGCAGCTGTCACAAACAGAATCAATTAAATTCAAGCAGGTAAAGGTAGATTTAAAGTTAGCAGCGAGACACCTCCTGACAACTGCTTGTCCAGCAGAAACTTTTCCACAAGACTCCTCATATTTAATTCAGAGCGACCTCAAGGAAGAGTCTGCTGACAAATCCAAAGTTTCTGGAATATGAGCCGCAGTTATATACACCCACACAGACAGGCTCACATACACAATTGTGCTGCGATTCAAAGCCAGCTTCCCTCCGCATCCTTCTGGGTCTGATTCCCCTCCACGTGTCAAACAGCAGGATTTCATTGTGTTGCCTGATTATGAAAAGGCAGCCAGCATTTAAGGCCACTTCAGATCTGTCTGTAAGACAAAGAAAGGACGATGGCAAACTAATCGGATGTCTTGCAATCACACAGCGGTGTCAAAACTGCTTTTGTTTTGATTTTGTCACACTTTTTGGCTCTTTTGAGCTCTTGTGATGTGCGACCTCAGATCTGTTAGCAGTCAAATCAAACACCCTGAAGTAAAACACAAATCCACAGTTGTCTTCTGTACGCCTGGAGTATGAGTCATCACAGCAACGCTTCAAAAGCACAATTGCATTATCTATTTCGGTCATTGCGACAAATTACCAAACAGGGAAAATGTAAATGAACTGTTAATAAGAACTAATCAGAGGACAGCGGAGAAGAATAATGTGTGTAATTAGGAAATTAATCATTCGGAGGCTCATTCTGAGGCTTTTTGTGTAAATTAGCAAGGGAAGGATTGTTGCAAGGAAATCAGGACAAACAAACCCAAATTTTTAAACAATCAGAAAAAAGGTATTAAAAACTCACACAAAAAACGTACAAAACCAAAATTTACAAGTTATCCCCTAAAACTAAACAAGTTAACCAATACCTAACTTAAAAAGTACTAATATGTACCTTTAAAGGAATAGGTAACTCCAAAAATAAAAATTAACCCATGATTTACTCAACCTCAAGCCATCCTATAGGTGTATATGACTTTTTCTTTCAGACAAATACAATAAGAGTTATATTAAAAAATGTCTTTGCTCTTCCGAGCTTTATAATGGCAGTGAATGGTGGTCGAGATTTTGAACCCCAAATACATGCATCCATCCATCATGAAAAGTGCTTCACATGGCTCCAGGGGGAGAATAAAGGCCTTCTGAAGCGAAGCGATACATTTGTATAAGAAAACTATCCACCTTTAAAACTTAATAAACAATAATCTCTAGCTTCCGCTAACTGTCGTATGTGTGTTCATGAGTGCCGTCCCAGCATTATTCTTCTGAGATGTCCTTTGATTAGATCTTATTTACAGTTCATTAACATTTTCCCTGTTTGATAATTTTCACTGTTACTAAGGTTATGACTAGTTATGACTACGTTTATGACATTTTTTTATAGTGCATTTTGGAGCCTGGCATTAACATGCATTGTTTGTTGTTTGGAAAAGAGCGGCTTGGGCATTATTCCTAACGTCTCGTTTTGTATTTTATGGAAGAAATAAAAATATATACTACCATTCAAAAGTTTGGGGTAAGTAAGATTTTTTTTAAAGAAATTAATACTTTAATTCAGCAATGATACATTAAATTGTTTAAAAGTGGCAGTAAAGACATTTATAATGTCTAATCAAATATATTTGTAATGTAATAATTTACGATTATATGTATGATTTATAATATTGTATGTATGATTTATAATATAAATCAAAAGATTTCTATTGAATATAAATGATGTTGTTTTGAACGTTCTATTCATCAAAGAATCCTGGAAAAAAATGTATCACAGTTTCCATAAAAATATGAAGTAGCACAACTGTTTTAACCTTGATAATAATCAGATATGTTTATTGAGCAGCAAATCAGCATATCAGAATGATTTCTGAAGGATCATGTGACACTGAAGACTGTAATGATGCTGAAAATTCAACTTTGCATCACAAATTAAATTTTAAAATATATTAAAATAAAAAACAGTTATTTTAAATTGTTATTTATTTCACAGTTTTACTGTTTTCACTCTATGGTTGATCAAATAAATGCATATTTGGGGAGCATAAGAGATTTTTCTCAAAAACAATCAAATAAAAATCCCAAAACTTTTGAACGATAATGTGGCAGTATGCAAATTATGACAATTTGTCATTTTTGTTATTTAATCTTTTTAACTTGTATTGAACCCAGAACATTCCTTTAACAAAGGGTTAGGGTGTTTGGTTTTGTTGTGTTGGGACATGTGAGATGTGGACTAACAGATGCAGGTGCTGGTCATTGTGTCTGTCGAGAGAGGCCCAGTTCAGTCATGGTTGATCTAATCACTCTGTCGCTGTCTTCTGGCACTGTGATGAGTCATAGAGCCTTTCAAAATTGGACCAATCACAGCACACTGACAGGAGAATCTCTCGCACTTACTCAACGACGTGCTTTTGTTTGGCCGCTGTCCAAGGTGCTGAAAACACGAACGATGAAAGCCAGAACAATCCTGACGTAGACACAAAAAGCTCACCATCACACATGACATTAACTCATAAAATAAGAACCTGCGCTGTGCTTATTTCCAACATAGATGCAGACTAGTCTGATATCAAGTTTGGGGTTAAAGACTCACTTATGGCTTATGATAATTATTAAAAGGTCAGATTTTCTTGATCTATTTTCCCTTAAGAGAAAATCTTTTAAAACGTTTTATATGCTCAAAAATAATTTATATTAAAATTGTGTTAAATTAAAAAATACAAGTAAATATTAAAATGAATATTAAAATAAAATACACTACCATTCAAAATGTAAAGTTTGTAAGATTTTTAAATGGTTTTGAAAGAAGTCTTATGCTCACCAAGGCTGCATTTCTTATCAAATAGACAGTAAAAACAGCAATATTGTGAAATATTATTACAAGTAAAAAAAGCTGTTTTCTATTTAAATATATTTTAAGCCATAATTTATTCCTGTGATGTCAAAGCTGAAATTTCAGCATCATTACTCCAGTTTTCTTAAGACATACAATGGCTGATGTGGGGAACACACCAATATGTAAGTCATTTACTAAAAATCTTCCCCTCTGTTTTAAATATTGCATATTTTGAAAACTCTCAAAAATAAAAATTATTCCAAAATTTTCCACATAAATCTAATGCAGGTTTGAAGTGAGAGGAGGGTGAGCAAGTAACGACCAAATTTTCCAGCTAAATTACTCCTTTAAAGGGGCTCTGCTACAGTTTCCAGGACTCTTATGAGACACAAATAAACTTGTGATCTGCTATATGAAATGAATCCTGAAATGTGCAAACAGATGCTAATAGTGTCGAGCTGCAGTGGTCAGTGATCTCTGAAGGACCGTCTCTGACACATGGTTAATGAAGCATGTGTTTTCATGCCTCTGAGATCAGAGAAGCTCATCTAACACACACACACACACACACACACACACACACACAGTCTCTCTCAGCTTCTAGCCCACTCACTATGTAAAATTCAAAGCAGGTGAGCAGAAGGCCCCACAGCAAACGTGTTTACCCAGTCTGTGACGCACATCAGAGTGAGAGAGAGCGAGCAGGATGGTGCTGATGGAATGAGGAGGAGGAGACAAATGGGAATAGGAAAGAGAAAGAGAGAGATGCTGTGAAAGCCAACACACTGATCCATGAAACAGGATACAGAGAGCACAGGTGCTGAGTTACAGTGATAAATTAAACACAGAGTTTCCTGATGCACCTGTCTCTCATTCCCAAAAATATTTACTTTCTTGTTTTCATGTCCCTGTATATCTAGTGCATCTGCGCATTATAAAAGATTATACTATGGGGCTGTTGAACGCTTGAATCTGATTGGCTGACAAGTGTTCTAAAGTGTGCAATTATTTTCAAGGAGATGCACTGTAAAGTAGTTCCAGGCAGGTACTGACCACATTTCCGTGTCCATATCACTTCGCAGTTATTTCAAAGGTCAGCCAAAAACAGCAAAAGAACCAAAACCCACAACGACGTTGACCAAACAAATAAATAGCCTAAGCAATAGGATAAAAGTGACAAATTACTTCCATAAACGTAATTTGCCACAAAATTAAGTTTTATTATGTAGCCTATGGAAAGCAGATCTATTTCCCGCAATCTCTCCCTGACAAACACACACATATGTTACGGACACGTGTTGTCAGTGACAGTTTGACGAATTTGGTTAAACAACTTAAAGGCTACATGACGTTTCTCAACAGTGATGTAAAAACGGCACTGTTCTTAAAACAGATGAAGAGTTTTGCTACTAGTAGAGACGCTCCTGCCAAACGCTCTTGAGAGATGCACAGACTCAGGTAATGCACACACACTTATTCTCTCTCTCTAAACACATCATTAATAACTGCATTAGTCTGCTATCAACGGCTCAAGCCTCCGTTACTAGGTCTAAAATTACGTTTTGTAATTAGCAAAGGAAGTGTGCGATGAGAAGCATAACAAATTAGCACACACAGGGTTTAACATCAACTTTTTGCTCACTAGCCACTATGGCCAGTGGTTGTCCAAAATTACTAGCTACTCAGCATTTTCACTTGCCTCAATTTTGTTGTTTGGAAATAATGTTTTATATGACTGTAGTTACTGTATACAAATAATTATTTAAATCAATTTACAGGTCTTTTTATTTTTATTTTTTGCCTATTTAAATACCTTTTTTTCCTAACTGTATTAAATATATGCGTCATCTTTTATATCAATTTTTTTTTAATTTTATATATAATTTCACTTAAGGTAACCCTGTTATGGATTTTTGAAAAATTCCTTTCATGCAGTGTGTAACACTGCTAAGTGAATGAAAACATCCTGCAAAGTTTTAAATCTGAAAGTCTCTCAAAAGAAAGAGTCTACTCTGAATCATTGAAACGAGTCGTTTTTAAAACGAATCCCAAGCCATTTCATGTTGACTTCAACATGAAGCATTAGTATATTGCCCGCCCACTTGTTGGTCTTTTCCCGTTGGCCTGAAAGAAAATGCTAATTCATTTGTTGTCACTAGATGCCACTTTTGGAGCGGTAAAAATAGCTCTATTGGTTTCCCCGGTAATGCTGTATACAAAGCAGCACTGCGCTCAAAAACCTTGCTCAATAAGAAATTAAAGTAATAAACAAATCAAGACCAAACAAATCACTGCAGATTAGCGTCCCACAAAGGAGGGGTTTGGAAAAATTAATCATTAAACGAATCATTTGGGAGTCGTTGAGCAAATAATGTAAAAAATAAATGCATATTATAAGACAATGAAAGTGTTTTTTGACGTTGCATGCATGTCAACCTGTTGTTGGGGACTCCCAAAACCAAAATATTAACATATCATATCCATAATAGGGGCACTTTAATATAATAGGACAATATAGGGCTGTTACCAATCAAATGAAATCAGTATTAACAAAACCTATCTATCCACTGCAGAAGAAATAGCGGCATTTAGATGCATTTACAAAGACAGTTTAATGAAAGCTGATATGTAGCATGAATGCATTTACACTGCAAAATGATAACAGCATAAATAATGTTATGAGCTTGGAATTTTTAAATATAAACAAATTTTTAAATATACAAATATGAAATGTTGGAAAAAAGTGCAAAGATAAGCTACTTTTAAAAATGAAAGCAAACCACCAGTAAGTCTTAATGAGTGAGTCACTAGCCCTGTTTACATGGAGCATTGTATTCTGATTAGCTATAACCAGTTTAAAAGTCCAATCTGAATTAAAATACTTCATGTAAACACCTCAATCGGAATAAAAATGCTCAAACTGATTGAAATTTCAGTCCGATTGAAAGGGGTGGAATAAACCTTTTCATGAACTGAGCAAAAGAAAAATGACACCATGTAAACGAGCTGATCCTATTACTTCGAGTGGACGTCCTACCACCAGTGTGTCGTCAGAAAAGAAAATGGCGGTGGTGGCAAAATCAAACTGGAGTGCGATGGAGACAAACATAGGAGGGGAGGGAGGGGTAGAAAATTGATGCTTCTTAGGGTCTGTTTACATGTCGCACCTACATGTGACTCCTGGTGGAAAACAAAGACTTTTTAAGATGAAAATGACATGAAATTACCATTATAAAATAAATAAATAAGTTAATTATTAATGGTATAACAATAATATAATAATGCATTAAATATTTTTAACTTAATATAAAAACTACATTCTTTTAAGTTTTATCTTTAACTGTAGAAGCTGCTTAATACATTAAGCCAATATAGACTTGTTAATCTGAATTTACTCTTAATCACTTAATGCATAAGTTTATTTTTGACATCTGCTTGTCTGATAGTTCATTCCATCCATTGTTATCACTGTTAATCATAGCAATGACTCGTGGAACAATTTAGCAAATTCACTCACATTTGTCTCACATTTAGTATACAGTATGGTCCTCTTAGAAAAGCAAAAAAGCTTTTCTTTAAATTCTGAATGGATTATGTAAAGAAAGGGCACTCTCCTTACAGCACAGATGATTTTGACAGTTGACCGGAAATGACTGAGCTGGCTTATCTAAAACCAGGAAGAAACCGTGCATATAGTCCATTATCCCTTACTTTTCAACCTGAGAGAAAAAATAAAACCGTACTTTATTTCAACTTACATGTCGCAGTTGTGAGTTTATGTCGCACTAAAAATGTTGTGCTACTAACGTCAGGACTGATTCAACACAACAACTGTTTCACCTCTGCGGAGCGTCTACAAGGATTGCTTAAGCTCTCTGAGGGAATCGCTTGTACTCAGAATAGCTCTAAAACACTTGGGACTGTGGGACAAAAGTGTACCAAGAGTGCCGTAGTTCCTCAGATGCTTTCTTGAGGGGTCGAGACCTTTTACATTTCGTTCTCGTCCAGGGTAGAATGAAGAAGGTTTGTTGAGGACGTCAGGAAACATGTGACTGGTTTTAGAATCAAATGCATATTCTGACACGTTTCACTCTAATGAGCACATTCTGTTCCTAGGTGGTGACTTCTAAGACAACTACCACTATTACTTTTGCTATAGTTACGGTTAGGGGTTTCAACAAACCCTTTACCCTAGGGGTTAAACTTTGTTCATTAACCCATCCTACACCGTTCATGCTACAGACGTGTTACAAATTATGCCTGTTGTGCTACAACTTTCCATCATGAAAAAACTATTCCATATCAAAAAAAACATTTTTTATTCAACAAAAACCTTTTTTGTGGTTCTTTAATGTGTCGTGAAAGATCACTGTAGAGCCTCAGTTAAAAATGGCAGATTCAGTGTTATGATTGGTCAGATCGCATGTCAATCAAACTCCTAGCGAAGGGTTGATTTTTATATTAGGTGCTGTAGCAATGACCTAGAACCACATAGCAACTCCCTGGCAACCACCCCGGTAACATAGCATCAGACTAAAAATGACTCATAGCAAACAACAGCAAAGCAAGTTCCTGGCAACCACTTAGAACATCCTAGCAACGCACTAAAAATTATTCAGAAAACCATAGCCACAGCATAGCAACTCCCTGGCAGCTACCCACAACACCTAGCAGCCACACAGTGCACTTAAAAATTACCCAGAAAACCTTAGCAACAGCATAGCAACACAACAAAATCCTCTCAGAAACCCTTAGTCATTACTAAGCAACGCAACACTTATTTTTCATCAAACGCAAGCAATAACATAACTCCCTGGAAATGGCTCACTACACCCTAGCAACCACAGCAGTGAGTTTTGCACAGGCAAGCAACACTTATTTTTCATTAAATGTGAGAATCAGCCTGGCCTTTTATATTCTGTCTTAGTTCTGGTAGTCTACTTGTGCTCTTAGGGAAGTGTTGTGTAGTTTTGACCTGTCAAAATCACGGAGCAGATCTGCTGGAATTTTAACGTCCCGTGATAGGTTTTGTTCTAGAGAAACGTCTCGGCTGCTCTTGTTCTAGTTTTGTGCTCTGCAAGCCCCACTGTGGTTATAAGCACTGTTCTCAAGGCATTTCCCTAGAGACTGTCAGGATAAATTTAGGGGCGCCTTTGTGAGCCGAGCGAAAAAAAACATGCTGAGTACACACACACACACACACTCACTCACTTTCTACCTCTAAATTTGGAGGACTGCAGTGCAGGGATATTAAAAAGCATGACTCATTACAGCCTTCAGAGGCCTTGATAAATTACAGACACATCACAGGGCGGATGGGTCAACGGATGGACAGTAATGAGAGGAATAACAAACTTCAGACTCACTTTTACTTCATTAACAGCCCACTGAAACCACACACAGACTGAGCAGAGACGGCAGACGCTTTATACCTTGTTAAAGGAATAATTCTTGCATAATTTACTCTCCCTCATGTCAATCTGAACCTGTAGGAGATTGAGGAACATGGAAAGAGATGTTTTGAAGAATGTTCAAGCTGCTCCTTTTTAGGGGTTGCACAGACTAATTGACTAGTCCACTTTAAAGCTCTGCCAGGATGCTTTAAAGGGCACCTATTTACAACATGTAATATAAGTCTCAGGGGTCCCAAGAATGTGTCTGTGAAGTTTCAGCTCAAAATTCCACAAAGATAATTTATTATATATCATTTTGAATTGGAAGCAGAAACAAGCTGTTTTCATGCATGTCTCTTTAAATGGAAGCCCTACAGGTTTATTTTCCAGAATAGGGCTGTGCCTTTACAGCTCGTACCTCAGATACTCTGCTAAAAAACATCTGCTTGGTTTTGATTATCATGTCTATTCTGCTGAAATCATGCATTTTAAACCATATTAGTTCAAACTTCTTCTATACGTTTTTCATCCTAAGCATGCACACAGTAAGCAGCATGTGAGAATTAAAAATGTTGTACTCTTTTTGAGTACTCTTTCAAGTCTTATTGTGCTTAAACTGTCAAATACACACAAGTTTACATTAAAAACATAAGTTACAAAAACCCATTCGGTTATGTCTGGGAAAGAAATTGCATGTTTATATTAGATGTAATATAGTATCTATTCTATACTGCTGTCTACGCTGTTAATATGACCCAAACAATAAAATAAAAACATAAAATCACTCAATTCTCTGAACTGAAAACTTATATAGATTTAATAAAAGGATATTTCTTACTTGAATGCTGCTTTTAAAAGCTCTATGGTGAAGATCAACATGGTACACTCAGGGCGGGGTCTCTGCTAATACGCCAGTGTCAGTCAACAGTCATGGGCGGGGCTTGTAAAATGTGATGTCACATTTTAAAGATTAAAAAATGGGGTGGTTATAGGGTGGTTGACGTCAGTGCCAAATCTGCTCTTGCTTGTCTATGAACCAAACACAACATGCCAATTTTTAATATGCAGAAGGGTGAATGATATTTGAAAACCATGTGAGCAAATGAGGACAGACTTTTAATTAATGCATGAACTGTTCCTTTAAGAAATGCCCTTTTATAACTTTTTAAAGAAGCTTCTTTTAAAAAAAAAATAAATAAACCTAAAATGTATGTTGTTTTAAGGTGGTGCTTTAAAATAAAATTGGTTGAGATAAATATAATAATGATGTTATTAAAGTGACAGTACACCCAAAAATACAAAATTTTGTCATCATTTACTCTCCCTCAAGTTGTTCCAAACCTTTGTGTTTCTAACTGTTGAGCACAAAAGAAGATACTTTGTAGAATGTAAGTAAACAGTTAACGGTAGCCATTGAATTCCCTTTGAAAGTCGACAGGTTTGGAACAAGTGGACAGAATTTTCATTTTTGGGTGAACTATCCCTTTAAATGTTTCTACAGTAAGAATATGGGCAAGAATATCGTGCAAGCGATGATAAACAAAGCACTGGGCAACACTTGAGCTGTTATATGTGTGTGTATAAATATAGAGATACCAATGCAATGAACAAACCTTTCACACTCTTCTCCCTCACACATGTACTCGTGATCCTGGCCAGACACACTAACACCTCACCTAAATATACAGCTCACAAAAGCACATGGTCAGTAGGGGCGCTTCTATGTTTAGATGGCTCTCCTGAGGGAACGTCCTGCGGTGAGCAGGGGAAGGACGTCCCTTCATAGCCCTCGTGATCCTAAACTTGACATGCACCGTTTGTCGCACTCGCACAGCTCCTGTGATTCATAATTCCTTATTCAGCCGCAGGGAAACCCTGACATTTTCCTGGATGCCGGCCATGTTAGCGCTGCCCTTTCACCCATGTCCTACTCATCTGAAATAATACTTTTTGCACACTCTGTAGCAGGACATACTCAAACCCTTGTGAAAGAGAAGTGTGCTTAATTGTACTGGACGTGTACTTCAAATCTTAAAAGCATATTTAAAAAAAAAAAAAACTGCACGTGCAGATAATATAACATTAACAAAATAAAAGGCCACTTAAGTCCACTTTTATCATTATGTTTCTTGACACACTTAAGTACACTTTTAAAAAGTACATTTTGTATTAAAGTACACATTAATTGTTTTAAATATCTTTTGACATGCTTTAAAAGATGCATGCTTGTTTTGATATGCTGACTAACACAAAGCACACATAAAATACTTGATTTCATTTTAACTGTAGTTAAACTGGCTGAAACCTTTAACCATATTTCAAAGACTATAGATGTAATTATGAAATTACCTTTAAATATGTATTTAAGTCCTACTTTTTGTCTAAATCCACTTGGCTCAAAAATCTGAGAGGTAAGAAGTGTAATAAGTGCTCTCTTTTTTGTATTCTAAAAGTGTACTTCTTTTTCACAAGGAAACCCAATGACTGTGTAGCCTACTTGGTGTACATTTAAAGTGTGCAACGTCTTAACACGGTCTAAATCACATTAAAAGATTATAATACTCACGTACACAATTGGTACTTTCTAACCTTGAGCTTAAGAATCTGAAAGATGTTAAATAACTGTGTAGCTGCTGAAAGGCCTGGAGACATTATGAAATCAAATCACACATTGTAAATTCTTGCAGTAAATAAATAAATAAATAAAAAAGTGACCTTACCATGGTACCAGATGGTAAAACCAAGTAAAACCAGAGACCTGAATGATTGCCATATTCATATACTACGTTAATTATGGAATATCGTTAATTATGTTTAACAATAATAAAAAAAATTTAAAAAAAAAATACATACACAAAAAAAACGGTATTTTGATGAGTTTGCAAACGATATTAAAATGAACACAGCTAAAATATGATCACAATAACACAATAACAAAATTCACGGAGGTGTGGGATTCTGTCCTTTAAGTGTGTGAGTAGGCAGCTGAGCAGACAAACACACACACACAGAAGAGCCTGTGAGAGCATGTGGCTCTCTTATGTAAGCACTGTAGCTCTCTGTTTATGTCGATCTCTCTCTCTCTCTCTCTCTCTCTCTGTTCCCATCAGCACGTGTTGCTCTGGGTCTGCGGGAACAGTGCAGCGCTGACACCTGCTGGACAAACGCAGTATGGTGTTTATAGCGATATTATATGGATCTACTTGACGTAAACTGTACAAAATCTGTAATTCCAAAAGTCAAACATCATTACATTATTAGTTTATTACTCTAAAGCGCATATAGGCCTCTGATGATTAAGAGATACCAGAGGGTGTCAGCAGAAAGTTATGAATCCGATTTCTGTAAATATATCAACAAGGACTGATGTTTTAGATCGAAAATAATTTATACCACATACTAATCAGAACTATTGCCAATACTTAAGAGGTGTTTGTACTGAAAAACTACATAAAAAATTATAACAATCACTCATTAAAAATACAAAACTTCCCTTAAAATATAAATAAAAACAATAACATACAAACGTCATTAAAAAGACAAACCTTTTTGTGAATGAGACATCACAACGTGAACATATGAACACAGAGAATAAAATCAAGACAGAAGGTGAATTCCCCATGAAATTGAGTTTAATAGAGTTTAAAAATAAGGCTATGATGCAGTTTTAGCAAACTTTGGACAAGAAAAACAGAAATGACAAGCTGTGGCACACACACAGCCAGTCCAATAAGATTTAAGGGAAACAGCGACAACACACACACACACACTCACATCCAAACACACAAATGCAGTAATATTTCTCAATCGTCTCCACACACACTCGCATATACACACAACCACCCAAAAATGTGACAATAAACAAAGTTGAACGAACAAAATGCAGTGTACTAAAAAAAAAAAAAAACATGCATAGCTTAATACAATAAACGTGTATTTCCCAATGACCCACGGAGGTTATGCGGTCTAATACTGTCAACATTATTAGTCAGTTCCTTCAACATGAAAACATCGCTTCTTAAAGGTGTCTGATGTCAAACAAAACAATATCGTCCTTGTTCACAAACATGTAAAAAGTTACATTCCGAACCGCAAAGTTCATTATGAAAATAAATACTTGGAATGGCAACGACAATGATATAAAGATTCCCTTTATGTGTCAGAATTGAAAAGAAACTAAGAGACCGAAACCCGACCCATTTCCACATAAAAAGTCAAATATCATGTTGCATTTGTTTCAACAGACATCAAGGTACAATAAAAGTGTCAGATACAGACCAGATACAAAAGGAGCGCATTAGAAAACGCAACACACTCGAACCCAGGCCCGGGACATACAATACAGACAAAACCAACATTAATTATCTGAGATGCTTAGTGCTGAAGCAAACAAAACTAAATCCGACACACAACAAATCACTTGTTATACAATCCTCGTCAATTATTATGTATATATTTTTTAATTAACATTATTTTGTCTGTTTCTTTCCATTTGAAGAGAATCACAGAACATCGAAAAGCCTTTGCAATGCAAAATATTCGACAACTAGGCTGTTTAGTATTTGTTATTTGTTCTACGTTTCATCCTTTGGTAAATGTGCGGATCTTCTCAACTGCTATAAACACTACCGCTTGTTGTTCTTTCCAGAAATTAGGCATGTCTACTGTACGTTCGGTACGGTCTTTAAAGTGCCAGCAAGCTCTAGCGTGAGGGAGCTCCGGGGCTCCGTATAGGAATGATACAGGACTCATGCAAATACACGCGTACAGACGCACAACACCATGCTGTAAGGTGCAGAGACACCGCCGGACAGATAGCAAAAATAGCTCTCTGAGTTTCTATATACATGAACTACACAATGCTACCACTGCTATAGTGCACAGAGAAACCTCCAATCAGCTCTGTGAAGAACAAAAACACAAAAATCATCTCAAGCAGCTTACATCAAGAAAAAACATGTCCCTAAAGTAATGTAATGTAATGTAAACTGTTAAAGGGGTAGTTCACCCAAAAATGAAAATTTGCTCAATTTACTCATCCTCATGACATACATGATTTATATTATTTCATTTTAACAAATTTAAAAAAATTTAAAAAACATAAATCATTGGATCCTCTGTAGTGAATGGGTGCCGTCAGAATGAGAGCCCAAACAGCTGATAAAAACATCACAATAATCCACGCCACTCTAGTCCATCAATTAATGTCTTGAGAAGCTGCATGTTTGTAAAAAATAAATCTTTTAACTTCAAACTGTTGCTTCTGACCAAAATACAGGATTATAATCCATGGTAACATTTTTTGAAGACAAATTTTTCATTGAAAAAAAAAAAAATGATGGGTAGTAGGTCTTGTATTTTGACCAGAAGCAATGGTTTAAAGTTAAAACTCCTTAATGATGGATTTGTTCCTTACAAACAAACAGCTTTTTACCTTTTATCAGCTGTTTGGACTCTCATTCTGACGGCACCCATTCACTCTATTGCTGAACAAGTGATGCAACACTAAATTCCACCAAATCTGTTCTGATGAAGAAACAAGCTCATCTTCATCATTGGATGGCCTGAAGAAGGGTACATTTTCAGCGAATCTTCATTTAGGATTTTCATATAGTTGCAGTATCGCTGTGGACGGCTTCAAGTCAATGTTTTGTTCCTTCGTTTCAACACTGATCTATTTTCTGTCAATGCCAGATTCATATAAAATAGTAAAATGAAATAAACATCTAAGCACAAATATTAGAACTCATTGTGATGTAGGTATTAAGAACAACACTATTAATAATAATAATAATAATAATAATATCTGCATTAATAAGAAAAGTATTATGTTGTAAAATAATAAGCCCATGTGGGTTGACCTAGAGTTCTCGGTTGAACCTGCAGCAGTGATTTATCAGTCACTGCCTAAAGCAACCTGCCAGACTATAACATAACTGCGCTCGGGTTTGGCAGGAGCCGACTGCAGCTTCAAAGTGGGTTCAGCTGATTCATCATCTTCATCTCGACCCAAACCACCATCCTCATCACCTGAGAGAGGAAAAAGAGAGCCGCTATTATAAAGTCCTGTCAGTAGACAGTGTAGTTTCACTTTAAAAACTGGAGAACTAAATTAAGAATGTTTTCAAAGGTATAATATTTCACAATATTAATTTTTACTGTCATTTTGAATATGAACGTGACATGAGCCCTTTATGAATGAACTGCAGAATGTGCACAACTACATGTTTACATTATGAAACATGCAGAAATGCCATCTGCTGGAGAGATGTCTTACTGAAGCTCTTACCGATCCTAAAGTCGATGTATCCCTCTCCTCCGCTCATGATGAGCATGCTCTTGCCATCTGGGGCTGAAGAGTCCGAGTTCTCAGTCGTACCTTCAGCTCCTGGCACAATAACCTGACCTGAAGCACAGCGTTAACATGTTAGCACAGAGTTGCACTTCACCGTTGACTTCTGAAGTATCAGGTTTGGACAACTTACAAAATCATGCTCTAAACCAGACTTTTCGTGAAGGACTGAAGTCCTCCCCGTCAGTCTCTATAATCAATACTGAGGCACTGTGTTACTATGTCTAACCTGGAACAGAAGCGAAGAATTTAACAGCGTCTCTGTGGCCGTGGAAGCAGAGCTGAGCGTGTGCCATGGAGCAGTAGGGTACATACGAGCCTGTCAGCACACCATCCACAGTGTCATCGCCGTACACTCGCACCGCCCCACCTGGACGACAGGCGATCGCTCCTACACTCTTATGAGCTGCTGGGGAAAGAAAAAGATGCTTAACCATAAGGAGTCTCTCCGATACCTAAGGTTCAGTATTGGCTGATGCAGATACCGATCCAATACCAGAGAAGGTTTTTTTCCCCATTTAAATAAATGTAGAATTTATATATCTATGTGTGTGGAACTGATAATCATTCTTTCACAATTTATTAGATACAGACTACTTCATTATAAAGAAAAATAAAATAATAAATATGAAAAAAATACAGGCCTGTGCATATTCATAATCTATGACAAAAAAATGTATCAAACTAGGTTAGGGGATAATTCAGCAGCATAAGTTATTCTAGAAAAATCAGTGCACAATTTTAGAAATCCAAACATTTAGTGAAAAAACTATTTTGTGGGGAACAAATAAAAGTGTTGCACTAAATATGGTAAAATGTTACACATTGCTATTTGTATTATTATAAAATCCATTCATTAAAAACATTCATGAATGTATTTATATATAAGTATATACTATAAAATTAAAATACATTAATTTTAAATGTACAGCATATTTTTTTTAATAAGGCAACAACATATGTTAGATACAATACGACAAAACAAATGCAGTGCAGCACGAACCGCTGTGCAGAATGATGTGCTTGAAGTAACACGTGACGCCGCACATTGTAAGCGCTTCGTGTTAAAAAGTGCAAAGCACAAAGAGAAGAGAGATTGATGTGTAGTTTATTATATATGTGCAACAGTTATTGAGTTTTCAATTTCAGTTACTGTGCAGGTTAAAAACAATTTATAGTCTTTTCTACGCCCGTGTTTTGTTCTCACAGACACCCAGTAGCAAGTAACAAAACAACATTAAACTCCGGCAATAAGTTAAAGTCCTTTTTGCAAATTCATAGACATGTATTTACAAATCAAGTATAATAATGGGAACACAGAACGATATTGGAGAGAGCTTTACTGAGCTGACTGTCGTAACCGAACGTGACCAGGGTTTAAAGGCTGAAAGGTTGACTGACAGCCACAGCGGAGTAAAGAGTTCATTTTAACTTTAATGAAAGGACTTAAATATTCATATGTAGCTCACATTAAGCCAGCGGTTCTCAATTCCAGTCCTCGTGCCCCCCAGCTCTGCATATTTTGCACATCTCTCTTTGTCAACACACCTGATTCAGATAACCAGCTTGTTAGAAGTGAGCTCTGTGCATGAACTGTGTTCACACTGACATGCTCCCTACTCCCTGAGCAGGGGAAATCTGTTGAAGTTTACCTCACTTCAGAACATTCATTCACGGATTTGCGCTGCGCAATGTCTTCACACACATCATATACCTCTGTAAATAAATACAATTTAAATTCACATCTCGCACACTTCAATGCACTTTGAATGGAACATAGACCTTCGCTTCGAACTGGAATCATGGTGGAATATCCTGTGATGTCCACTTCGCAGGGCACTTACGTTAGAACAAACGTCTGACGAGATAAGAGAAACATACAAAATGTGCAGAGCAGGTGGAGTGAGAACTGGAATTTAGAACCGCTGCATTAAGCTTTTGTATGGCTTCAGATGTAACCGAATAATTCGCACAATCTATAAAAAAAAAAAAAAAAAAATTCTCAGATTTGGATCGGCCCTCTCTGACTGATTCCCGATCTGAGAAAAATGCCAGTATCAGAACCGATACCCGATTTGAATATCGGATCGGCGCATCCCTACACCAAAGAGAGAGTATCTCGCAGAGCTATTGCGAAATTACTGGGAGACACTCATTAATATTAAAGCAAATTTGGGCTAGATGCAGATTCACTGTTGATCAGCCCAGAAAGATGGAAAAACAGTCGAGAGAGTGGAAGATCTGAGAGGAATTAAGAACTTGCAGATGAAATACTGAACAAAGCTGAGCAAGATGCAGCAAAGCAAGACAGGTTTGTCCACAGTGTTTCCCACTCACCCCTCTGACCTAGAAATCCACACTGACCTACAGCTACAGAGATGAGAAGACAGGAAGGGAAAAACAGAGAGAAGTGGCCAAAGAGACTGAAACTAAAGCTGCCTTCTTCATCAAATGCTGATGTGTGTGTGATATTGGCTTACAGTCTGATAAAGGGATGGAGATGATGACACCATTTCCTGTTCCCACCCACAGCCGGTTACAGGAAACCATTAGAGCCGTAATCCTCACAAAAGAGAAGCCCAGTTTTCCCGTTCCTGTTAAAGATAAGAGGAAGTGGATTCAATTGTTTATTTATTCAGAAGCGTAATATAAAAGAGCTCAAATCTTATTTCTTGTATTTTGTCAACATACACCAACATTCAAAGGTTTGGGCTCAGTATGTAACAAACAAATGCTGTTATTTTCTCTCATAAGATGGAGTATGATATGACATTATATGGACATGATATGAGATATGATATATGATGTGATATGATATATGAGATATATGCTATGAGATGTGATATAAGATGTTATATATGATATGATATGATATATGATATGATACGATATGATATATGAGATGTGATACAATGATATTATATGGATATGATGTAAGATATGAGATATGATGTGATATATGGATATGATATAAGAATATAATATGATATATGATTTGATATGATATATGATGTGATATGATATGATATGAGATATATTATATGAGATGTGATACAAGATGTGATATGATACTGTATATGGATAATAAAAATAATATGAAATATAATATAATAACATATAATATAATATAATATAAATTAAATATATAATATATAATATGAGATGTGATATGAGATATGAATATGATATGAGATATGATATATGATTTGATATTATGATATGATATGATTTGATGTTATGATATGATATGATTTGATGTTATGATATGATATGATGTTATGATATGATATGATATGATGTTATGATATGATTTGATGTTATGATATATGATATGATGATATGATATGATATATGATATATAAAAAAATAAAATATAAAAGATATGATATAATATATAAAATAAAAATATATAACATATATATGAAATATTATATTATCAATGCTAAAACAGATTTGTTGCTTAAAAATGTGTAGAAACAAAACCATTTTTTATGATATATATGATATGATATGATATGATATGATATGATATATGATATGATATGATATATGATAGGTAGTCCCCATGAACCTAAAAACATATATTCACAGTATTCTCACCTAACATTTTGCTGACATAAGGTTCAATGTCCACGTCCTGGAGATGCTGGAAGGTGTGAGCGTGGAAGAGGCGGAGGGTGGAGTCCAGCCGGATGGACACCCAGATACCGTCACCCACCCAGGCCAGCTGACGCACCTGGCTCTCCTTACGCGGGTGGGCGTCAAAAGACTTCTGTTTCACACAGAGAAAAATCACAGCACACTGTAAAGGATCCTGCTATCGATCTAATACTGCATGCAACACATTTCTCAAAATGCAAAAACTAATACAGTGGAGACTAAGACATAATTCTGAACCTCTATTTTCATTGCTTTGGGCTGAATCACATAGATCTTGTTCCTGTAGCCGCACCACACTTTATCGTGCACAACGGTCATGCAGCGGATCGAGTGATGCGGCCGGCCGAGGTCCAAGAGGTGATAGTTGGTTAAATCCCACTGGCTGTCTGTAAAAGCAGAACGAGGATGGTTTTAACAATTCAAGTCAAATTGAGAGGAGTATCTGAATTATTAGTAAAGTGACAGTCTTACCAAGACCTCTGTGAAAGATGGCCAGGGTACCGTCAGCCAGAGCCACCAAAACACGGCCTTTCACATGTCTGTGTAGAGAAAGAATGGTAAGGATCACTAAAACTTGTTTGGTGCAGTGGTTTCTTTTGATTTCAACGGAATATTGAATAAAATATAGGTACTTTAACAAGTTACTTTATCATTTAATCCCACTAAAAAAAAAAAAAAAAAAAAAAAAAAATTAATTATATATATATATATATATATATATATATATATATATATATATATATATATATATATATATATATATATATATATATATATATATATATATTTATTTCAAAAGTTACACTGTATTCTTGAGTTTCAACTTACACAATGTTCAAGATGGAATCCTTCAGCCTGACAGCATGAAGACACTTCCTCCATCGAGCGACAGACGAGTGCACGTATAAACTACATGAAAGACATTTGCAAATGAGAAAAGTTAAACTCTCAGACTGCAGAACACTGATGCTATGATAGAGTGTGCTTTTGACATCTATCTACATTATTTTTTCAATGCTGTGCAGTCACTATCCTGTAGATCTTGGTCAAAGTACACTACTTTTATTTTGGCACATGTTGATTTTTTTAATAAACTGGACTGTGTCTAATTAATTGAAACTAACAATTTAATGATTTATAAATATTTGGACAATGATAGCGCCCTATGATATCTGTATTAAATGTTAATTTAGTTTTTCCCAAATTGTGTTGATTTTGCTGATTTTTTCTTACTAGATTATGTGTTTTATGATTTAATAGATTTAATACAAAACAGTGGAATAAATTATAAATTCATAAAACTTAATAAAAATTATTTTAAAATGTAATCAACTGAAAGTAAAACAATTGGTTTACAGCTGAACATTGGATTTATACATTTATTTAAAAACGTATTTATTTACTTAGTCAAACAAAGTTCAGATGTTTTTAGTAAAATAAAATATTTTTCATAAATTTAAATACGAATGAGAAAATGTTTTGATAAAAACATTTTAATTAGTGCTGTCAAACGATTAATCGCATTCAAAATAATTTTTTTTTACATAATATATAAGTGTGTGCTGTGTGTATTTATGTATATGTAAATACACACACATGCATGCATATATTTAAGAAAAATATGTTATATTTATACATTAAATATATTTATATATATAATATAATAATATAAATAAATGTATATACATGTAAATATTTTTAAAATATATACTGTATATGTGTGTATTTATATATAGATAATAAACAGTACACACATTATGTAAACAAAATTTTTTATTTTGGATTTATTGTTTGACAGCGCTAATTTTAATTAATAGTTTTATTATTTTTATTGTTTTATTATTATTACAATTATTATGATAGTTGTTAAAGTTGAGAAGTACATTTTACTGTAAAAAAAAAAAAAAAGTGATACATTTACGTCAGTTTCTTAAAGTTTTATTCAAGCTTTTTATTTTGTCAGTTTGAATAGAAGACCTTTCAGTTTTTCTGTGTGCATTTGAAAATAATCAAAAACTGTGTGTGTGTATCTCACCAGCCGTTCTGAGCCCCCAGCCACATGGTGGGCAGCGCGCTGCTCATCCGCTGGATCTCTTCTTTTGCCAGATTTGTCTTTCCACCTGCTGAGGCCGTGTCGTCCCTGTCCTGATCGGACTCCCTGACAAGGAACCCAACCAAGGATGAGTTCCCATCCACATCAGGAAATAAACCTGCAGTGATAAAGATACTGTGCCCGGCTCACCTCTGGTTATCGTTGCCTGCTGAAGCCCCAGAAGACTCTGTTCCCAGTGGGTCTGTAAACACGTGCTCCGTGTAGATCCCTGGCTGACTGGTGTCCTGTCCCGGGCTCTCCTGCTCTTCCTCAGTGGCCTCCATAGCTTCCTCTGCTGCAGGGAGCCCATCTTCACTGGGAGCTCTGGAGAGATCTACAACAGAGAGACTTCTGTCACGTTTACTTTTAACGCTATAAAGCCTGCTGTATCATATTTGATAAGCAAATTCCTAGGGCCTTTAAGTTATCAACATGATCAAAACTTGAAAAACGCCTCTAAAGCTTTACTGTCCTCGGTTGTTTCATGCGAGATTGGTAATATCGCTATCTCTGATCACGCTGTTTATGGAGCTCCTACATGATGAAAAAGTGCTTCAATCTGGTAGATGGAGATTTCATCCCTACTTACTGAAAGACCCTAATTTCATTTCATATTTTCATTCAGAATTTACATATTTTTACACAATTAATCATACCACAGAGGTTTCTCCTTCAACATTGTGGGAAACATGTAAAGTCTTTTCTCGGGGCCTCATTATCGCATATGAAAGTAAGAAGAAACTAGAGAGTCTAGAAAAACAGCGAGTATTGGAGTTGCAGCTGGCTGAGGCTGAAAGGGAGTATATACCAAATCCCTCCAATACCAAGCTAAATAAAACTTTAGCTGCAAGAGCTGCACTCAACTCCTTTCTTACTCAGAAAGCATGTCAGAATATTTGGTTTGTCAAACAAAGATTGTATGAGTTTGACAACAAGCCAAGCAAATATCTAGCCTCCCTGCTAAAAAAGAGGCCTGACCCACAAAATATTTCATGAGTCAAAGACCCTTCTAGCCAAAAACAATTTGATAGCAAGGTACACCAGTGAAACATTTTTGAATAGGGCTGAGCTGATTTTGAATAGGGCTAGCAGGGCTCTAAAAAAAATCTTTTTTTTTTTTTTCCAACAATTCTCTCCCAACCTCTTTTCCTTTTAAATGGGCTAGGCAGGGCTTTACCTATATCAGGATATGAATTACTCCACTGTTACAGAAAATGTATAGGACTAATTTCCAACCTCTTCTGCGACGGGTGCATGAAAATTTGTTTAGATGGACTCCCCTGCCATTGTCTATGCTAGGAAGGATAGCTCTGATCAAGATGATAATTAAACATAATTAAACATATTAATGGCTGGTTCAGCTCTGGAACTTGACTAAGATGCAACTTCCCAGAAATAAAGGAGGTCTTGTGCTTCCGGACATTAGGCTGTACCAGCTTAGCTTCCCAGTTTCTGGATCTTTTTGAATGGGAGAAAAATGATCCAGATTCAGCTTGGTTAGACATTGAATCGTTTAATTTGGGTGATGGCCTGCCGGTCCCTTTTGGCCTGTATCCCATTAAAAAGATTTCTGGTCTAGGGCAGAACAGTATTATTAGAAACACATTATGAGTGTGGAAATTAATCAGGGATTGGGAAGGAAAAGCCAAAACTTATTACTCCAATACAAGGAAATTTAAATTTACAGCCTGGAATAATGGACAATGGTTTCACATTCTGGAAAGACGTTGGTATAAAGATCTATTTTGAGAGAACAATTGAGAGCTTCTTCAGGTATTTCTAAACAAGGAGCTTTATGCAGAAACATAGTGTCCCTGGATTTTCTTCTTGCCCCAGTCCAACAGAGAAAGTGCTTCTGGATAACAGATCTAAGAGGTCACTAATAAAGCGATGCTATGAAGTTATGAAGCTCTTTTGAAAGGAACAAAAGTCAATAATGAAGCAACCCTAACTATTTGGGAGCAAGATTTGGGGCTGTCAATTGATGTAGAAACTTGGAGACACAAATTTGGCAGTATGTCGACAATATATCAATTTGTAATAGAACTAAAGAACTACAGTTCAAACTTTTACATCGTCTCCAAATTACTCCATTACGCAGGCACAAAAAGTTTTCTTCATTTTTGTCTAAGGTGCAAAATAGAAGAGGGTGACTTTATTCACTGTACTTGGAAATGTGTAAATATTAAAACATATCTGTAGGAGACTAACTCTTATATTTAATATAGGATGTGACCTCAATCCACTTTATTTGTTGTTAGGTGTTGCTGATAAGAATATAAAGAGCATTTCGAACAGGAAGTTGTTTAATCTTCTTACTTATGCTGCTCATAAGAGTATTTTACTTGAATGGATAAACCGCTGACAGCGTCAGTGGCATAAAGTAATATTTGATTTTCTTTCATTGGAATATGTTACCTACTGGTCAAAAGGTAAAATGGATGCATTTTATCAGATATGGACTACTTTCTAAGGTGCTATATGTAGGATTGACACCGGGTGGTTGAACTAGGTATTGCAGTCCAAATTCAAAATATTGGAGAGGGTATTTTTCACCTAGGCCCCTCCTCCGCAGGTTGCCAGATTGACAACACCAACAAGAATGACCGCACTTGACAATGAATGAAATGAAATATGCTGTGTTTTCCGCTAACTGGCAACCTGGGGTGCCAAAATACAATTGGGTAAACTGGCAGTGGGCAGGTTTCACAAACCAAAACAGAGACAGACGTTCCGGAGAATAACTGACTGTAGCATTGTTTTTCAGATAAACAAGTATGTTAAGTTAGCATGTTTCTTAAATATCTGCAAACATATTATGGTATTTTTATGCTTTAGTAGAGTCAAAAACTTACATACGGCACCTTTAAGTATGTAGGTCCGAGGATTTCACATACCTTTTTGAAAAACCTTGGATTCTGACTATTATTTAACTGATCAGAAGTTAAACTTCAAACGGCTTGTTCAAATTTAAATTCAGAGTCTGGACTATTACTTCTATAAAGGTTTGTCAAAATCACATGACCTCACTGATCTTAAAGAGAGTTCTTACCACTTCCTCTGGCTGGACTCTGCTCTGCTGACTGTTCGTTGGCGCCTGTGCTGCCCGTCTGAGATCCTGTGCTGGACTCTTCAACACTGCAGCCCACCGCTGACACGTCACTCAGAGCCCCCTCACTGCCCTGAGAGCTGCTGCTGGCCAATAAAGCGTCTGGCCCCGCCTCCAGGTCCTGAGGAATCTCCTCCCCTGCAGGATAGTCTGTCTCCAAGACTCCTGGAAATCACAATAAAATACACAAACAACATTACTGGAATCACTTATATTTAATGCCATTGTCATTAGTTTCCTAAAAGTGAAATCAGTGTAATACTGATGTGAATTATTTCTCCACTGCCATTTTCTTAATTTTACTCTTGTAGTAATTTTTTTTTTTTTTAGTACAGTTAATTATGACAATAGTAGTATATTTGTTTTAATTATTAATTAGTCAAATATATTATAAAAAGTCTTAATTAGTCTTTTAGAGTTACACTTATAAGTTTGAACACTAGTTTGGTTTGAGTTGGTTCTTGTAAAGATTAAAAACTGTGTAAGTATTTCTATTGAAATCAAAGTGTGGTCTCTCTGTTCTTTTTGCCTGGATGTCTCAGCAGCATCAATATAAAGATGTTTCCATGAAATGTTTATGATAACGCAGCTCAAATCACAATCAGAATGTATGATAAAATCACAATACAATTTTTTGGGCCAAATCACCCAGTTCTAAAGATATCAATAATCTGTAATAACTGCATTTTGTATTAGTTTATCGAGATGTAATAATAAAAACTATTTATGCCTGTGATTGAAAGAAACATGACAAAGATGAAGTGCGAGATTACTGTTACGAGGGGTGTAAATTTCTGACCTGGTACGCTGGCGATGCACAGCACACATGAGTTACAGACGTAGAAGCTGTCCAGCAGGTCGTCGGGCCGCGTCACATCCATGATCATCACCTTTGTGGAGGAGTGTGTGCTCGTACAGATCCAAACACGACTGGACATCTCCACATGCACCGTCTGCTCCCGTTCCTGCTCCTGTCAACACACACAATATCATTGCATGAAGAACCAACACCGTCAGTGCTGCCTATGAATGCTTTTAGAGGTACTTGTGTGTTTATGTGGATCTGATCCATTTTTATACAATCACAATGACTCCCTCATGAGAATCCAAGCCTAAATACCTAGTTTAAACGACCACTTTTTTAGCTTTTTATTTAGTAAAAGTCCACTAAATCATTATATTATATATATAGGTTTAACCAATGACAATTTTGCAAAATCCCTCCTAAATTAAAAACCAACTTTACTATATTTATGTATATGGCTTCTACATGTAAATTAACTTTATTATAGTTTCTTCGCATTTCAAATAAGTTACAAGGTTTTAAATACTGAACAGGGTATGTAAATGTGGGTGGTCATATGTTAATGAGTGAAAAAAATGTCCGCAACACTGCTTTTAACTCCCATATTTAATAAGAGGCATGGGAAACGTTAATGAGCTCATATATATGACTATTGTGTTAAAATATGACTACTTTCTACATCAACTCTTTTGCTTCAAACAAGTCTAGTTTTCCACAATATGACTATGGAAATGTTTTACCTTAGGTTCCTGCTCCAGCTGATCTAGGCTGCTCTGGGAGTCTTTCCTCTGTTTGGAGGTGTCTGTCTCCACCGAAGACTCTTCACCAGAAACGCCCGAGCTTCCCTCACATGAGCGTCCACCTGACGGGTTCACTCCAGCTGCACACAGGAGCTGCGCAGAAATAATACATATTGATGAGACTTCATAAACCTATTGTATGGCAACAAAACAGTTGATTTCAATTATGATTTGAATTTATTCATCTTTCTTCACCTTCATAGAAGCATCTTTCTGCTCCAGTGGCCTGAGACACACGGGGACAGGAAGGTTTATTTTGTTCTCTGCGTGGCCACCATTAGCAGCCTAAAAAGAACAGGATAACAGTACAATTACAGTATAGATTATTTTTATTAAAAGTAGAAAAAGTGGAATTAATAAAATATAATGTTGCAATGTTACAAATAGTTCTTAAGTGCAAGATAGTAGTACAATTTGAAAATATGGAATAAGTCAAATAAAATGTAAAAACATAAAAATAAAACAAAGTAAAATAAAATAAAACAAAAATAAATTGTTACACTGTTTTTCAAAAAGTATAGATTACAGTATTATTATTATATATTATTTGTTTATATATATTATTATGTTATTATATTTATTATGTATTATTATTTAATTTTTTTTTACAAAAAAGATCAGTAAAAATATGGCATGAATAAAATAACGTAACAACTTAAAAATAAAACAAAAAAATTAAAAATAAATAAAATGTTACAGGACAATTAGAGATAATTTACAAAAATATAAGTAGAAAATGTGTAAACAATAAAACAAAAGGTGTATGGTTCTTAAATTTTAATCTAAATCTGATCCACTGAATTGTGGTGTTCCCCAGGGTTCAATTCTTGGTCCAACCTTGTTCTTACTGTATATGCTGCCCTTAGGTTCTATTTTTAAAAGGCATGGAGTTTCTTTTCATTGTTTTGCTGACAATACTCAGATGTAACTACCTTTACGGAAACAGGACAATAGGACAATTACATCTCTACTAAATTGTCTGCATAATGTTAAACTATGGATGTCAGCAAGTTTATTAAATTTAAACGAAAGTAAGACCGAGATAATTTGTTTCGAAAACTCTGAGTCTCAAGTCCTCTCTGATTTGCTCCTTTCTGTAAATAGGTAGTTAAGAATCTTGGGGTTCAGTTTGATGTCTCTCTGAAATTTGATAAACAGATCAACTCGGTGGTTAAGTCTTGTTTCTGTCAATTGAGATTACTACCTAAGGTAAAACCGTTTCTGTCACCTAGCAATTTTGAAAAGCTTATTCATGCCTTTATTTCTGTAAGACTGGACTACTGTAATTCTTTGTATGCGGGTGTGAGCCAATCGCTGTTAACTTGTTTACAATTAGTGCAGCCTGCTGCTGCTAGATTACTGATGAGTGTTTGTAGACACCAGCTTATAACACCTATCTTAGCTACATTACATTGGCTTCCAACTCACTACAGGGTTGATTTTAAATTACTTATCTTAGTATATAAAGTCTTACACAATCTGGCTCCCTCTTATTTAATTGATCTTTTACATTTACACAAACCTTAAAGGAATCTAAGGTCATCAAACCAGATGATTCTAGACATCCCTAGGACAAGATTAAAACTGAGTGCTGACCAGGCAGGTCTGATCAGGTCAAAAAAAAAAAAAAAAAACACACAAAACAGTAGCACTGCGATGTGCTTATCTGCCTGCTATACTAATAAAAATATATTATAATACTGAACCTATAAAGTAAAATAAAATGAAATAAAATTCTTTATATTACGTATAATCATATGCACATAACAGCATTGTGATTTGCTTGGCTGCTATACTAATAAATATATTATAATTATGGATAAAATAAAATAAAATAAAATAAAATAAAATAAAATAAAATAAAATAAAATAAAATAAAATAAAATATTGTATTAGGGATGGGTGATATATCAGAGACATTACTGACGAAAATCTAATAGACTGAGCCGTAAGATCACTGACAAGCTACGCAATGTCGCGTTCATTATCGAAGATGAATCGCCTTCGATAATGAACACGATATTGCGTAGCTTGTCAGTGAACTACGGCTCTGTCTATTAAATGCCGCTCCATTTGAAAGCAGGTGATGCCGATTTAGCGTTAATCAGCGAACCGGCTTTACTGACGAAATGCGTGTGACAATCGCATGCGATATATCGCCCAGCCCTATATTGTATTGTATTGTATTGCATTGCATTGTATTGCCTTGTATTGTATTGTATTGTATTGCATTGCCTTGTATTTTCCAGGGAGACTCCAGCCATGTGCTGTAACCCTGCCATCCTCCTTCTGCACATGGGCTTTCACATGCTCATATTGAGCGCGCTTCTGCTCGCGGCGGGACAGAGAAACGCTCGAGTCCACCCTGATGGAAAAAGGCAAGAAAAAAAGTGAAGAGGGGACGTATGATGAATTATGTAATGCTAATTAACACTTTGGTGTGCTGCGTGACGCCAGACAAGAATATCTTCATATTCTGGATTTACATGTATTTCAACTGGTGGGTCTTGATACCAAAACACTGCATGTGAAAATACAATGCTAAATACATATTATAAAATGCAACTAGTTATATGATACTTGACATAAATACATGCATTTTACATCTGATAAATACATCTGATTTTAGGAACATTTTGGTTTCACTATATCTTTGTTGCCAATAATGCACATACAAATAACTGCATCCTGATTTTTATTTTACTTAAAAACTTAATATTTTTGACAAGGTTAAATAGAGGGGTTACTCTTCTTTGAGGAAGTCGAACGCTTTGGACTTTTCTCTTGGGAACTGGGAGAAGGTGTTGCTCTTTTTCATGATGCTGGGTGGGTTGTACTTGACGTTGGACGGTAAACCTCTCTCTGTGTTGCTGGACGCTGAGGAACTGGAGGAACTGAACAGGCGACTGAAGCTGAAACAAGACACAGACAAAGATGGCTGTGAAGAGCCCGAGCTCACATCTGTGATCTGTGTGACTAGCAGTTGAGAAGAAGTCTTACAATTGCCTGATGCTTGACCTCTTCTTCTCTGCAACTTCAGAGTTTTCCCTTGAAGCTCTGTGGAAAAACAAGACACATCACTGTAGAAGAGCCGAGAGCAAGCAGACAGTCTCCATGTGGCGGCGTGGGGTTTTTGTTCAAGAGCCAGGAAAAACTGGCTTACTTTTTTGGACAATTAGTTTGAGTACAGAACTCAAGCTGAGCATTAAAAAAAGATGCTCTGGTCAGACACTGAAGACAGCAGAAATAAACAAACAGTAACATCGTCATTAAAAATGTGATTTGCTTGGCTGCCACACTAACAATTATATTGTAATTCTAGACCTCTTTAAAATAAAATAAAATAAATGCTCATAACCATCTGAAATTAAAAAAGGATAGAAAAGGGCCTCTGTTTTCTATTTTGGACTGTAGAGCAAATTAGAGCTATCCTTTCTTCACAGTACTGCGTTACAGTGAAATGTTTACCGGATCATTTCCGTCCACCTGACGGCCTCCTGCAGCTCCATCAGTCTCTCCTTGAACTGGTTTCGCTCCATCAGGACTCGGGCCATCTCCACCCGTGTGAACCTCCTCCTCTGAGCTGTGGGCACATCGCTCTGTGGACACCCAATGAAAGGGGACACCGAGTTACATACTGTACACCATTTGGGAATAACAATTATTATTTTAACATGTATTAGTAAGAGTAAGGGCAACATTTACTGTTAGCTTCACACAAAGCTATCACATGGCTTCAGAAGAATGATTTAAAAGTTTAGAGCTGGTAAGATGTTTTTAAAGTTTTTGAAAGAAGTCCCTACAGTAAAAACAGTAATACTCTGAAATATTACATTATAAAAAAGCTGTTTTCTATTTTAATATTTTGTTCAAATGTAATTTCTTCCTGCATCATTACTCCAATCCTCAGTGTCACATGACCCTTCAGAAATCAGACTAAATTTACTGCTCACGAGTCATTTCTTCTTATTATCAATGTTGAAAACAGTTGCGCTGCTTCACATTTTTGTGAAAATCATGAGATATATATATATATAATATATATATAATATATATATATATCATATATATTTATGTATACAACATATACATATATATATATATATATATATATATATATATATATATATATATATATATATATATATATATATACACATACATATACACAAACATATACATATATATATATATATATATATATATATATATATATTATATTATTTTTATTTTTTTTTTTTTTTTTTTTTCTCAGGATATTTGATGAATAGAATGTTCAAAAGAACAGCATTTAGTTGAAACAAATGTCTTTTGTAACAAAGTAGCAATCCTTGCTGTATATAAAATTGTTCATTTTATATAGTATTAATCTCACTTACACTTATATTTATCGCGATACTTAAATATTAATACTTACCTCATCTTCCTCTTTATTATTGTTCTGTTTGGCCACCTCTGCCTCTGCTTTCACTCTGTGTTATGAAATATTCTTATAAGTCCCCCATTTTCAGTGCAATTGTAAAATCTAGTTACACATTTCATTACATAGTACAAATAGCAATAGCTTCTCATGAAAAAGACGCACATTAATGTGATAAACCACCTGTGGCTATTAACCTGAATACGTCATGTTTGATTTATTTTAAAATTCGGCTACTTACGCATGATAACAAGACCCAGAACAACTGCATATGAATGCATCCCTCAGGCATTTTTGTACAATGACTCACTTTTTGAGTTCCTCCTCCAGCTCCTTGTTTTTCTCCTCTAGTTTGGCTTTGGCCTGCAAAACCGCAACCAGCTCGCCCTGAAGGACCTCCTTCTCACAGGATAGCTCATCCACACGTGCAATCAGATCGTTCTTCACCACGTTCAATGCATTTCTGCACAAACAAACAATGCAGCGTCAACAACAAAGCGACATAAACCAGTAAATAAACTGTAAAGGGTTACAATATTACTCACTTTGTCTCAAGCAACTGCACATTTTCCTGAATGAGATTCTCCACCTCACGACCCATGCCTGCAAAATACATAACAGAACAACCGAGGCAAACTGATGACAAAGCAATAATGTGATAATAAAAACACTATTTATAGATTCAAAACTTTGGAGATGGGTTTTATGTGCCCTGTGTTTTCAGGTTAGACAGGTATGAATGGTCTTACCGGACAGACTCGGGAGTGAAAGCGCATGCACTGTGTGTGTTCGACAGAGAGACAGACACATGGAGAGTGAAACAGGAATGGACAGCTGTGAGGTGAGAGTTAACAGGTCACAGAAAAACCAAGAGATGCTGGAAAGAGTGGAGAGACCACTGACAGATCAACCACATTCAGATTAGCTATAACTAGACCCACACAGAATCTGTACCAAGTTCACTTAATATTATGGCTTATGTGACCTACAAGATAGCTACTAACATTGAGTGTAGTAGGGGAAACCAGGCATCAATTTGTGAAAAAGATTTCATAAAACTGTAATTTTGTCATTTCAAGTAAGTCATTTTAGGTACACAAATATTTTTTAAATTTGACCTAGTAAAATGATTTTTGGGATGCTCAATATTACCGTTACTATACTATTAAACGCTGTTCTTTTGAACTTTTTATTCAACAAAGTTAAAAAAACATCAAAATTAAATAAATTTATTCACGGGAATTCACAGTTATTAGAAATTACAATAATATTTCACATTATTACTGTTTTCACTCTGTTTTTATATGTAAAAGGAATTTGATAGTATTAAGGAAATTATATTATTACTTTTAAGTGTGTTTAAATTTTAGTTATACTACGGGGCCATTGAATGCTTGAATCTGATTGGTTGTCGAACGTTCTGAGGTGTGCAATTATTTTCTGGGAAACGCAGGGCGAACGTAGTTCCAGGCAGTTCTCTTGACCGCATTACAGTACACTATCACTTCGCATAGTAAAACTGTAATAACGGAAATCACATGACTAAAAAAAAAACAACATGACAGATGATTTTCCGAAAGTAAATACACATGACAGTTCTCTCTAGCGGGGTAATAACCACGCTGTTTCGAGACGCTGTTTCGAGAACACTGTTGAGGGATGCACAGAGGTAGCCTAAATCACACAAGCTCTCTCTCTCTCTGTCTCTCTTTCTTTCTAATAACTTCATTAATAACTGCATTAGAATGCCAACAACTAAAAAAACCTCCATTAACAACATTAAAAAGACGCTTTAAAAAAAAAACCTACTCACAACAGCGATTTAAGTTCATTTACCAGCAGATCCCTTTAACAAAAAAAAAGGTGATGAATCCCTTTAAATACATAACCTGATCGATGTCTTGATTTCTAATAATTCAACGGCCCGTCATCAATTATTCCTTACATAATTATAATTTTACATGTTATAATATTTTTTTTTCTAATAATTCAACGGCCCGTCATCAATTATTCCTTACATAATTATAATTTTACATGTTATAATATTTTTTTTTTAACAATTACCTCAATACAAAAATATGAATTTTCTTGTAATACTCATTTTAAACTATATAATAAAATAAAATCTAGATAAAGCAATCTTTTACTTTTAATCTCAAAATAGCAATTCTGACTTTTCTAGCAAAAGCGAGTTTGTAATTTGTATCTCGCAATTCTGACTTCTTTTCCCGCAATTCGAGATATATCATAATCTCATAATCAGTGCAAAAAATGTGAAAATGTCAGCAGATTCTGTGTGGCCTTGAGTCTAACACCATCACCCCATTCTGTACTACATCATGCTACAGCAGGTGAAAATGTTCATATGTTGCTGCCATGCGGTTGGCACTATTTGCTACTGTATGATTCAGTTAAAGGGGAAAGTGTGGAGAAGTATGAGGAACAAATGAAAGATTTAGATACAAAATGATGCTAAATGAAACACAAGCAAAGATTCTCTGACAGAAAGAAGCAAGGATGTCTTACACACCGGAGTACTCCACTGTGGTTAGAGGGAAGAACAGGACAGCAGGGCATGGAGAGAGAAATCTGGGTCAGTTCAACATGCAAAAAAAGAGCATCACGGGACTCTGCCACCATCACAGAGCTCATATCATTATGGCGGCAAATGACACATATTTAAAGGAGTAGTTCACCTAAAACGAAAACTTGCTGAAAATGTGCTCACCCTCAGAACATTTAAGATGTAGATGAGTTTCTTCATCAGAACAGATTTGGAGAACTTTAGCATTACATTACTAGCTCACCAATGGATCTTCTGCAGTGAATGGGTGCCGTCAAAATGAGAGT
Organism: Cyprinus carpio; assembly: GCF_018340385.1. Taxonomy (NCBI): domain Eukaryota; kingdom Metazoa; phylum Chordata; class Actinopteri; order Cypriniformes; family Cyprinidae; genus Cyprinus; species Cyprinus carpio. Next base: position 32,308,231 of record NC_056599.1, on the reverse strand, counting down.
TCAAAATACTGATAAAAATATCACAATAATCCACACCACTTCAGTCTATCAATTAACATCTTATGAAGTGAAAAGCTGCATGTTTGTAAGAAATAAATTCATCATTTAAGGGTTAGTTCACCCAAAAATTAAAATTAGGCTGCGTTTTACTCACCCCTGAGGCATCCTAGGTATATATGACTTTCTTCTTTCAGACGAATTCAGTCTGAGTTATATAAAAAAGCATGCGCAAATATAAACACATAAACAACTAACTTGTTACAATCGTTAAAATCTTCAAACCACTAAACACACAATAAAATAACTGAAAGACTTGAATATCACTAGACATTCACTGATAGACTGGAGTGGCGTGGATGAATTGTGTTTTATGGTGATGTTCTTATCAGCTGTTTAGACTCTTATTCTGACGGCACCCATTCACTGCAGAGGATCCACTGGTGAGCAAGTGATGTAATGCTACATTTCACCAAATCTGTTCCGATGAAGAAACTAATCTACATCTTGAATCTCCCAAAGACGAGTAAATTCTCAGCAAATTTTTGAATGAACTATTCCTTTGATGTTAATAAAAATCAAGCTCAAGTAAAACTGTTTTAAGTTTGTGTAATACGTTTTTCCCTTCATAATATCTGAAAATTAACAGCAACAAACGTACCCAACAGATCTGCTCCTTCATCCACATCTCCAATCAAACCTGTGCCTGCTGACGACACTTCTTCAAAGAGAGACTCTGTATTTCGGTCGAACGCCATGTTCTCAATCCCTCGGGTCGGGGTGTCAACACATCAGCAAAGAGCATGTTACATCATTCAATTATAGGCCACCACTGGATTTAGGATCTGACACTTTAATATGAGAGTTAATCAGTTCAGTTTAGAGAATCCTATTAAACCTAAACAATATTTCTGGGCATCACATTCAAATGTTTTAGACACACTGTTTGATCGATGGCTCATTGGCTACCTTGAACCTTTATATCCGAGGTCCATGTCCAGCTCTGGTGTGGACTCAATAATGGCCTGAACATCTGATTTTTCCTCATTATCAGCCAGACCTGAGTAATCAAAATGGACAACTGCATATTTAATCATCATTTAATCACATTTATAGCCTCACTGAGCATAAGAACAATCTTACCGACCCTAAACTTCTGAATGGTAGTGTACAACACTAAATGAAGTGCCATTTTAATAACACTGCAATTTGAGAGTCATTTAAAGCTGCAACACTTTCCATGCACAGTGAAAAGAGCGTCTAACCCGCAGAGACGCTCCTGGTCCCTGGAACAGCCTGAACCTCTGTGTTCTTCCAGAATCCCTCTCCATCCTCTCTGTGTGAGTCCAGGGCCAGATCTGAGGCCGTGGTGGACATGGGAGTGACAGACTTTGAGCCTCCCTGGCTCAGGTCAGACAGCTCATCCTGAAATCATTCAACACACAATGCTCATTACCTGAAGGTCAGAGGTCAGAGCTCAGGGACAGAGGAGAGAAAGCAACATGAAAACACAAGGGGGTCGGGATATTCACTTAAACTCTGAATATTTGACAAACTGAGGTGAGACCAACGGGCACACAAACACACACAGGACAGACGCAACAAAATATAGAATGGATGGCATTGCTTGTAGACATCAATTAAAAAAATAAATAAAAAAACTAGTGTCAAATAATAACTAGACAAATTAGTGTCAGTTCAGGCTAAAGGTATTAAAATAGAAGACACAAAAAACACAAACACAAAAAAGGGCAAACACTTGACAGCTCATTGATGCAACTGTAAGAAAACGTAAATTATACGCAAATAGCAAAATAACAGCGATTAGAACAACGCCAAAAAATGGAGATCAACCGATACAGATCATTTTTGTTTTTTCAAGTGTCTGATAACTAAAATGCAGAAATATTGTAAATATTACTAATAATACTTAAGTTAAAATTTCCGCTTTTTGATGATCAAAAAAAGCGTATTTACTTTTTGTTTTTAGAATACAACTATGTTATGCTATTATATTAATGCAAAGTTGTTTTGTAACTTTGCAGTCTGATTATTAGGAAACACATTTAAAAATGTATTAATGCAATGTATTAAATAAAGTGATCTATACGAGTACCATACTAATACTTAAGAACTGATAACAGGAGAGTAAAAAAGAAATCAATCCAAACCGATCATCGGTCAAACTCTACAAAACACTACCACAAAAACACACCCCAAACAACAAAGCAAATATAATTTACACTGATGAAATAGGGAAAAACTGCTGTAAATGCAACACAATTGAAATGAATTCAGTATTTTATAGAAAAGAAGAAAAACTAGTGTTGGGGTTATGTATACTGTAGAAAACCTACGTCTACAGTACATTAACCTGCTAAAACTGAACACCTTTGCCATGTTTTACGTACCCACACACTTTATTCAAAATAATGTAAAACTAACATTATTTTCCCACTATACAAAAAGCAACAGTTACTTTTATTAGGAGTGAAGAAATAATGTAACATTTCTTTTAAAGAGGTCATGAGCTGAGAAACCAAAATTGACATATAAGAGGTCATTGTACTGTAAGGTTCAGAACTTCAAACTTTCTCGTTAGTCTAAAAACAGCTTATATTCAAGCCAGTCTGCTAAAATGGGAGCTTGAGTAATGTTCTGCTTTATGATGTAATAGTGTGGATAAGCACCGCCTCCACAAAAGATGATCAATGCCTCCTTCTACATCACTGCCTGTTTAGCCCCGCCTACCGATTCACGCATGTAGTGTGAATAACAAGAGAGGCAAATGCAGGTATATGCAGAAAAAAAATAAACTGTTTTTGATTAACTTTATTTTTAAAGATTTATTTTTTTTTATGAACTCTAATTTTCAGGAAGTTCCAGACCACGTCAGTAAGAACTTGGTTCTTTGTTTATTTTTTCACGGATTCATTTACAAACAAGGCACAGTTTGACGCAGGATTTTCAGAAAGATTGAAACTAAAAGACGATGCTGTGCTGACTATATTGGATCTGTCAGTAATGTCGCAACACAAGTGTGAGAAAATACATCAATTTAGACATTTTTAACCTAAATCAGAGCAGCGTCCATCTGTGTAGGATGTAGGCTGTCAAACATACACAACTGTTAGCCAATCATAGCAGTGGGCGTATACTTCTGAGTCTACAATACATCACGCCTATTCAGACTGAGCGTTCTGATGAGGGGGTAAAAACCAGGACAGAAAACAGTCTATTACTTCTATATCATGATGTTTTTAATTTAAAAATATTGATAGCATTATAAGAAGACCTCATAGAACAGTACAAAAAAAAGGCAGTTCATGACCCCTTTAAAATTAACATTCCCCAACACTGGTTAAAACCAATTCATAACAACAATAAGTGTTACAACTAAAGACATGATATTGTCAGTACAATGTTAAAAATGTGCAAATGAAGAATGAAATCTAAGACAGCGTGAAACTGAAATGACATGCGGTGAAAGCTACATTAACACCATGCATTAGCTGTATGCAACTATATCCTAGATAACAAAATATCTGTGCATTACTCCATGTGAACATGCTCTTTTTTTTCTTTTTGCATTTATTACTAATCTGGACTAGTAGTTAACCGATATATCACCAAGGCCGATATATTGGCCGATATTTGCCATTTTTCAAATATCGTATTGGCCGATATGTTTTTCTGCTTGGCCGATTTTATGCATTTTGCCCACTGTCATATTCATGTCATTTTATCTGTGTGCTGTATGTAAAATGAGTGTTACCCTGGCTTTATTTGAAAAATATGATTCCCAATGCACACAAACTTCCCAGAATACTGAGTGCTCTGTTGGTTGCAGTGTTTATTTCACTTTTAATTATATTTTTATTAAATATTTATTTGTTTGTGAAAAATACTTTGTCACCTAAAGTATGTTTATTTTACACATTTGTTTTTTAATTCATTGTCAAATGATTTCAAATTTCTTTAATATTAATAATAATAATAATAATAATAATAAAAATAACATCAAACAACCCCCCCCCTTCCAACAAATATACCGTCAAAAAAAGCAAAAAAAAAACAATATCGGTCGACCACTAATCTGGACTTTCTACATCTGTGTAGTTGCATGCAGTTAAGACACCAAACCACGTTCTGTGAATAAACTTTCGGACTATTAGAGGACAACAGTGATTTGCACTACACACTGTCCGCCGGCACACAGCCTTGCTACCTTGCAGTCGTCTGCCAGCGAGTCCCAAGCTTCCAGAACATCCTTACCATCCCTTTTCTTTGGAGTGTCCTCCGGCTCCAACTGCTTGGACAAGAAAATTGGGACGTGGCATCTTATATTTGTTTGAAGCACAAAACACAATAGCGCTCTCATTTGTTTGTGCTGTGATCTAGCATTGGTGGGTGAGAAAACACAACTCTAATGTAACATTATTATGCATGAGAACATTTAAAGCAGTGATCCATACAAGAGAGCTTCAGATTCTTCATGTTGCCATGTTTCATGCAGGTGAACGTGGATGTCGAAGCATCAAATCAGTTCACATGAAGAAAAATGGCTGTAACATTAATGGAATGAATGTTCTGCATAATGGACTCTTTTCACATGATGCATTTCCAAATTTTTTCCCCTCTTTTGGAAAGTCACAGAAACAATATTATGGATTTTTTTTTTTTTTTTTTTCTTTTTTTACTATTGGAGCAAATGGGAACACAAAAATTATATTTGTTGTAGTTTCTTCACCACTATAGAAGAACTTCCAGGTCTGAGTAGGGGTGTGGAATATTTATTGTCTGCGATAATATCGTATTTGTTGTGTTAATGATATGCCAGCTGACATTATCGAGTATATCACTCACTTTGCAAAAAAATAAACAAAACATGTCTTAAAAATCTCAAAGCCTATATCCATAATGAAGCATCTTAAATGCAGTTAAAATGCCCCTATAATTCAAGTTATGAAAGCAAAAAGTATCCCTGTATGTGTTTATTTTTGTGTTTATATAGTTAAGTAATATCACACAAGCAACAGTGCCATTTTCCTAAATATTAGTGTATGAGTGTGATCACAAATGTCTATATTAAACAGTTCAAAAGACAAATTAATATTCAGCGAGTTAGATTTTAGACATAATATCGTCTGTTTTACAAAACAGTTTCAAACATTTTTGCATCTCAGAGCAACACTGCAGTGTATTTTTCCTGAACAAATCTGTTTTCGAACAGATTATTTGAGTCCTTGATTCAATAACCCATTCATAATAACCCAGTCACTTGCTTCATTTCTAAAAATTATTCAGCCGTTTTGGATGAATCGTTTGAATGAATGATTCAATGAATCACTCATTAAGACAGGGACTTTCTCCACCTGTGGGAGGTTTAAGTGTCATATTTATTTATCTATGACAGGCCTAAAGCAGCCAAGGTACCAGCACAAATCACCCTCAGTAATATATTATTTATTTATTGTACTGAAAGAATCCCAATAAAAACAAAAAGAGATATATTTTTTTGTCAGTATTGCACACCCCTAGTTCTGAGAACCCTGGAAATGTGAAAAGGGTCCATCTGACGTTCTTAAATTGAAAATCAGTAAGTATTGAGTCCATTTCAAACCATTCATATTATGAACTTCAAAATATTTTCAGAATTACTGCATATTACACTTGATATCGTTATAGATCATTATATATGTTAATATAGTAACTTTGACCCTCTAGTAATTTAACTGTATTGCAAGCCCTAAAATCTAATTTAAACTTGTATTTTGGTAGTAAATTTGATAAAATAGGTCACTGCCGACGTTCGAGGATGCTTGAAAAGCGTCATCACTGCCTAATGTTTCCATAGCAACATCTTTCAACCAACCACTGCTCATATTTTCTTCCCTATCCACCAGCAAACATGTACCTTTACAAAAAGAGGATATGCCCACAAAACAAAGACATCAAATGTCTATCTATCATCTTCTCTTCCCAGAGTTCTTTCATATCATCTGTCTATTATATCAGTTATTTTCTTCTCATGGCCTGGTGTAAATTCCCTCGAAATTTGTTTTAGTGATAAAACAATAAACTCTTATATGATGATGTTGTGATGTTACTGTACCTTGAGGCTGGCGTTAGAGCGCTGATGACTGAGGTTATTGAATCTCCAGCCCTCCATCCCAGGAGTCTCGGCTCTGCCCTGGATGTCAGGCGTCAGTGAAGAGCCACCGCCGGACATGGGGAAGACTCCCAAAGACTGGGGCCGCTCTTTCCTGTTTAATGAGAAAAAGATCAAAACTCATCATGCATCATTCGCATCACAAGGATGAGCAGTTTTCTTTCAAATCAAAGCTAAATACACGTAGAAACAGATGACACAGAAGAGCACACACAGCATACGGTGATATGGAGAGACACAAAGGAGACCGTTGACAAAGGAATTGTTGAATAAAGTCGCTATTTTTGTTTTCTTCTCTTACAAAAAGTGTTCCAGTCGCTTCATATAACCCAGATTGCACGTCTAATGGCAGATGGAGTATTCTGACAATGACTTTCACACCTTTTATGGACCTTGACACTGTTATTTACTTGGCAGTCTATGGCACAGTCACAGGCCTCCCGGTTCTCATCCAAAATATCTTAAATTGTGTTCCGAAGACGAACGAAGCTTTTACGGGTTTGGAACGACATGGGGGTAAGTGATTAATGGGGTGGAGTTACCCTTTAACATAAATGTGGAATGCAATCAATCTTTGTTCTGATGTAATTTAATTTTACATAATCATTCAAAGATACCTTCAGTTGCTTTAGAAACTTGCATACTTTCTGAAACAACTACATGATGGTGTCTGTTTCTTTTTAGCACAGATAATAGCATCATGTTCATCTTACCGAACTCGGCCAATCGTTCCTGTGTCAGAGGTCTCTCCCCCCGTCTGCTGCATCCGGATCCGTTCCACATGCTCCATGTAGTTGTGGATCATCTAAAGAACAAATGAACAAAAAGTAGGCATATTAATTGCACTTAAAGAGCTGCAGGTAGTCTCTTATGCTCACCAAGGCTGCATTTAATTAATAAAGTAAAAACATTAAAACTGTGAACAGGTATTAAAATAACTCTTCTATTTTAATGTAGTTTAATTCATTCCTGGGATCCCAAGCTGACTTTTCAGCATCATTACGCCACTCTTCAGTGTCACATGATCTTTCAGAAAAATCACTCTAATATGCTGATTTGCTGCTAAAGAAACATTTATCATCATTTGCTCTCTTTCTTACCTCTGTGTGCCGCAGGTGAAGGGAATTATACTCTCGCTTCAGTTCAGCCTCTCGCTCCTCTAATCGACTTACTGAGAAAGTAGTAGTAAAAAATATATTAAAGAAATTCTGAATGATTAACTCGTTCAACACTACAAGTTTAATTTGCAAAGATTTTATTATTGTAGTTATGTCTTTTTTTATGTCTATATCAACTGCTTTTAAAATCATTGAAAGACAATATTTTGGCATCTTTTTGCATGCAAAATGTTAGTCTGTGATGTCTTGTAAACACAAGGTATGAGCTTGGAACAAGGGCCTTGAAATAAATGAGGACAGAGAAACCAGGCTAGTTATCACATCCATCATCGTAACATTTTAGAAAACTCCCAAATGGCCAATGACGACCCGCAGTTCACTGTACAGCACTCAAAAACCATGCGAGCCATAAGGCCACTGGCCTGAAACCAGATTTTAAGCTAGTTTGAGTGAGCAAAAGCTGATGCTTTTAGTGAGGCCTTTAAAAATACCTGCAGTTCTGTAGAGAGAATATCCACAGAGGATATTAAACAGGCTTGATTTAAGAGGTGGCAAAAAGACATAATCCACTTTTAGCTGTCAGGTTTAAATCTAAGCCTGCAGCAGATCTGCCCAACGCATCCCACAATCAGAACGGCTAATTCACTTTCTGCATACTTCATTTCAGCACAGTGACTTCTAGTAGAACTGATATCCATTTCAAATCTCAGAAAAGGCTTTGCTGGAAATGCACTATTAATTAGTGGCAGAATTAATTCTTTAGTGAGAGACATCCATAATTAGCATGTTTTGGTGCTTGACTAATATCATTATCACCCACTGGCCTATTCCAGCACACACTGAACAGACTTTTTTTATGGATGTTTTCGAGCGACAGAACACGAGTAATGCTATTCAGGGCCACAGAAAACACTGCATTCAATAAGACTAAAGAGATTAATCCAAACAAACCAAAACCACAAAAAACTCCCAAAAAATGCAAATCTGGTCACAACTTTCATTTGGTTATTCTGATGTGATTCATAATTATTTTCTAAAATATGCATGCAGAATAAATTTAATAAAAAATAATAAATAATATTTAATGTAAAATAAATAAAAGAGAATTAAAGATAATAAATAAAACTTAATAAAATAATTTATAACATTAATAAAAGAGAATTACTGCTTTTAAAGTAAATTTAATACAAAAATTTAATCTGTGTTTCTCCATCAGAACAGATTTGGAGAAATGTAGCATTACATCACTTCCTCACCAATGAAGTGAATGAGTGCCGTCAGAATGAGAGTCCAAACAGCTGATAAACAATAATCCACAGCACTCCAGTCCATGTAAACAGTGCTCGATCTGTGCATATTTCTCTCCCGATTCAAGCAAGACTTTTTCATTTTGGTATTTTAGCAATGGATTGAAGTTTAAATGATAAATTTGCTTATTACAAAAAGGCTTAAGGCATTAATCGTTTGACTGGAGTGGTGTGGAATTACTTGTGTATTATGGTGATGTGTTTATCAGCTGTCTCATTCTGACGGCACCCATTCGCTGCAGGTGAGCAAGTGATGTAATGCTAAATTTCTCCAAATCTGTTCCGATGAAGTAACAAACTCATTTACATCTTGGGTGGCCTGAAGAGGAGTACATTCTCAGCAAATGTTCATTTTTTTGGGTGAACTATTCTTTTAAATTAAAGGTGCTGTATGTAGGATTGACACCGAGTGGTTGAACTAGGTATTGCAGTCCAAAATCAAAATATTGCAGAGGGTTTTTTCACCAGGCCCCTCCTCCTCAGACTTGACGCACATGCAGGTTGCCAGATTGACAACACAAACAGGAACTAGCGCACTTGACGATTAATGAAATGAAATATGCTGCGTTTTCCACCAACTGGCAACCCTGGGTGCCGGAATACAATTGGGTAAACTGGCAGTGGGTGGGTTTCACAAACCAAAACAGAGACCGACATTCTGGCCCGGAACGCACATTTTCAAAGGAGAATAACTGACTGTAGCATTGTTTTTCAGATAAACAAGTATGTTAACTTAGCATGTTTCTTAAATATCTGCAAACATATTATGGTACTTATATGCTTTAGTAGAGTCAAAAACTTACATGCAGCACCTTTAATGAACAAATGTAAATGGAGATACACTAGTGGACTATGGACAGAAACCAATACAGCAGGTTTTACATTCATATCCATGTCAGAAGCAAATTAGACTATGATCTTAATTAATCTGTTGAATGCTGATTTAAATGAACAGCAACAAACCCTTGAAAATCATATCGGTGTAAGATAACTAGCACCCAACTACTTCACTTTAATGGAAATCTGCACAGAACTATGGACTATAGCTATTTTATACTAAAACAGAAGGACTTTAAGAGCAGATGCATGGACATATTACATGTAGAAGACATATATGAAGGTTTAAAAAACTGTCAGATCATGGAAGTGTCAGATTGAATGAGAAGAGGGAATAAAGCAGGTGATTCTTACTCTGGTCTGCATAGTTCTTGATCTTCAGCTCCAGCTGACGGGAATGTGATGAAAGACTTTCCAGATGGTTCTGCAAATCCTTCTTCTCTTGCTCTTGGGAGTCTTCAAATTCAATGAACTTCTGCTCACACAAAACACAAAGAACAAATTAAATATTGCATAATACATTTATTTTTTTTAAATAACAAACAGGCCTTACGGGATTTTATTTTGTTACATCATGATATCAACAGTAAGTGATATTTGTCATTTAAAGGAAGGGGACATTTTCAGTCTTGTATATTTTCAAGGATGAGTCATCAATATTTCTGGTCTTGTGTATATCTGCTAGAATGAACTTTAGTAAGCTAGCATATTGATTATACATTCAACAGACTAAAAGCTACAAAACTTCAAGTGGAAAAGGCACTTTTGGATTTCCACAAGGCAGTAGAATGCATCCAAAATAGGTTCAGGAATAGTATAAATATGAGGTCTGACACATTATCTTAAGTTTTATGGATATTTCCAGCTCTTTGTGCCTTTTTATGGGCTGAGGAACAAGATTAAAATGTCAAATCTATTCAGACTGACACAAACAAGGCAGAAAGGTTTTCTAAGGATTCATTTTATTAAACTAAATCCAACATGTGCATCTATAATGTGAAATGTGGATTACAGTTGATGAATAGAAAGTTCAAACAAACAGCATTTATTTGAAACTGAAATCTTTTGTAATTTTATAACTGTATCTCCTGTCACTTTTGATCAATTTAATGCATATCTGCAGCATAAAAATAGGAATTTCTTTCAAAAACTCTTACAGACCACAAACTTTGGAGTGGCACGGTGTATGAAAACAGCAAAAGGTGCATCATGCATTGACAAAACTGTACGTTTCACAAACAAAATGCAGCAAGAGTTTTTATAGCTGGTCGCAGCAAAGGACCCCATGACCTGAAAGTCATATTTTGAGGCATTTTCCCTAATTGGAATCTCTCTCCTGCAAATCCCTACAGAACAAATGCTTCATGTCTGGAGTACAGGGGTCTCCTGGAGAGCCTGGTGCAGTGTGAGTATCTGATAAAGGGGAACTGTTTCAGTGTCACTTCAGGTTCCCGTCACACTGGCACGCAAACACTCATTCAGCGGCCCCCCTGAGCGCAGAGATCAACAAACATAAGGTTCAAGTCACATTCAATTCTCATTCATTTTCAGTGCAACACAAAGCTCTCACAAACACAGTTTTAGTTATAAAGTTAAAGAAGTTTAAGACAAGACATACACTACAATGACATGATAACATACAGTTTCTGTTTTCTGAGTAAATATTCTATAAAACATGGGGTCATGTCATCTTAAGTCAATAAACTGTCCTATATATCTGCATTATATGAGACACTATTCTCTCTAGATATCAAAAATATCATCATCATCCATGGAAAAACTCAAATTAAATCAATTCATTAAATTAAATTTAGATATCAAGGAATGGCACTATATATAACTTTAAACTGATTTTGCAGCTATGATAAGAACCATGTTGTAATCAACTAAAACTATTCAATTAAAATAAAATATCAATTTTAGATGAAAAATGTCAATTTAAAAAAATTGAAAGAAAATTTGAGGTGATAAAATAAATATGTAAGTTGAATTATTAAAATAGCTAAAAGTGATATATAAATAAATGAAAGCTGAACAGAAGTGTTTAAAGAAATAATAAAACTGAAATACTAAAACTTAAAGCTAAATTCAAATGAAAACTAAAAATATAAAGCTAATTTAACATATCAAATAAATACTTTAATAGAATAATTACACTGGTTTGAGATAACATATTGGTTCAGTATAAAGTATAAAAATGTAACACATTATGACTGAAACCCGATCAAGATCCCAAATAGTCTTAAACGTTTCTCTAGTCTAGTATATCAGTGATCTGAAACGTGAGAGAAAGTTCAGTGTTCACCACAACTGAGTATTGATCACAGCCTTATGTCACTCTGCTGTTGGAAGTGCAGTCTGTCTCTCATAATAGGATGTATCCAGATCCTCTATCAGATTCAGTACACACAGGGATTAATGCAGCTCACGGCTCAGACATATTGATCATAATCCCAGTTAACTTTCACTGTGTGAGGAACACATAAAGCCACTGAGCAGCCTTAATCTGTCCGAAATCAGCCTTACACACGTTGAGAACTGTACAATGTAGTGTGATCTTATTTCCAAAACAGATTAGAGTCGCATTTACTCACACACTTCAACTATGAAAGGCTCATAACTTAAAACTAATGACACATGCAATACAATTTCAAAGGTTTAATGTGAAAAAGTCTGTGCATGACGACAGACTGTTGCATCAGTCAAAATCCTGCCGTACACAGACACCAAAATGATAAATATGATATTGGGATTTTTAAAAAGGTTTGAAATCAACATACAAAAGCACTGCTACAAACTATCAGACTTTTGAATCAAAACCTACAGCTACCCATCAAACAAAAAATATATTCTAAGAACCCTCTGCTAATGAAAGTTATGAAAACGTTATTTCTGGGTGTTCTCTGACTGTTTGAAATGTCCAGTGTTTTTTAAATGTTTCTAAAATTTCTTGGTTATGCAAACGTTAAGGGAACGTTTCGTTTTATCATTTAGCAAACTTTATGGGTACATTACCTCACACGGGTAACATTTAAAAACGATAAAAGAACATCAAACTAAAATGTTTCCTAATAAACGTTCTATGAAAAACGTATAAAATTACATTTTTGTGCTAACGTTATTAAATACCAGCTCACTTTGAATGAACATTCTATTAGCGTTCTCAGAACGTTCTGAAACGGGTCACATTTAAGAAACAGATGAACTTCCAACTAAAATGTTTCAGAAAAAAAAACGTTCTATATACAAAGTATAAATAACACTTTTTTTTTTGTCAATGTTTTCAGAACATTATTAGACCAGATAACTTTGCGTTACTGGAAGAACGTTTGTTCGTAACCTTGCCAGAACACTGTGACAACTTGCCCCGGTCTCTCCTCCCATCGGACACAGAGGAAATCTGTCTCGCTTGCATTGCAAAACGAAAACCTCGCTCGACATGTTGTTTGCTTGCTTGGTTTACGTTGTTTTCGACCTCTGCTCTTTACTCACAAGCATGCAAACAGCATGACTGCGCCAGTTTTGTGTTTGTACATTAAGTTCTAACCCTCAGCGCGGACCAGACAGAGCATCAGAGGGCATAATAATGACCTGAAGCACGTCGAAATGCACATTTTATATATTTATTCACTTAAGGCCCAAGGCTGATTCACCCTCAAAGGGCAGCACTGGCTAAACAAGGCATGACAAACCCATTCGTGCACGTGCATGATGATGATGATACGTGGCGGCTGCTGCAGCTGTGATGATGATGCTGCAAGAAAACAAAGATGCCAGGCTCCCGATGTTAGGCGCTGATTTAAACCTGCTCGTGCACTCACCTCCTCGGCGTGTTTCCTGAGCGCTTTCTCGCGCTCGTACTGAGTGATCAGCTGCTCGTTGTCCTCCTTGAGGAGCTCCAGGTCCACCTCGTGCTCTTGGTTCTCGGCGAACACCGAGTCGAGGTTCTCCAGCACCGCCACGACCAGCGGCATCAGCTCCTTCACCACGTCCTCGTCGTATTTGCGGATGAGCCTCTCGAACTCGCGGTAGATGGAGCTGGCCAGGCCCGAGACCCTCTCCGACATGATCGCCGATGTGCCCGGATCGTCCTGGTACACAACTCCGTCATCCAGCTCCATTTTGCTTCCTCTCCAGAGAGACTGTCCTAGATCGAAACCTCCGCTGTTCCAGACCAACGTGTCTCGGTTTATATCTGAAGAACGAAAGCTGATGTATTCCCGTTATGTTCTCCGAAACACGGCCACAATGGCCCCACGGAAGTCCAGAGTCCCTCCCTGGAACCGGCCGATGTATTACGTGGAGTATTTTTTTTTTTTCCCGCGGTCGCACACAACAGCTGAGCTGTTGACTAGACAATCGCGCGGTGACGTCACGCTCAGTACCGTAACACGCTGCGTACCGTGAGACATGATAGGGCGAAACCTTTCCCGCAACATTACCTGTCATTATCTTATTTTATTATTTTTTAATTTATATATATAGGGTTTAATTTATGTTTTATATAGAGTGCTTTTGACAAAATTGCAAGATGCGAATTATGGGGGATAATATTCAGTCCACAAAGGAAATACAATGTATGCGAATTATGGGGGATAATATAAAATATGCAAACAAAAAACAACAAAATAAATTAAAAATCTTTCATTTTTACCTCAAGTTGTAAAAAATATTTATCTAATCCACTGCTGAAGAAATGAAGGGTCTGTCATTTTTATCTTATGATTTTGTAAGTTTGCCCACTTACAAAGAATTGAAGGGTCTGTAATTTTTATGGTAGGTTTATTTTAATGTATAGAAAAAAAAATCGCATTCCAGTGAGTGAAATACAGGTGCTGGTCATATAATTAGCATATCATCAAAAAGTTGATTTATTTCACTAATTCCATTCAAAAAGTGAAACTTGTATATTCATTCATTACACGCAGACTGATATATTTCAAATGTTTATTTCTTTTAATTTTGATGATTATAACTGACAACTGGGATTTTCCGTAGTTGTCAATTATAAACATCAAAATTAAAAGAAATAAACATTTTTTGTTTATTAAATAGACATTTTTTGTAGTTGGTCACCAGGTTTGCACACATCTCAGGAGGGATTTTGATCCACTCCTCTTTACAGATCCTCTCTAAATCCTTCAGGTTTCTTGGCTGTTGTTTGGCAACTCAAAGTTTCAGATCCCTCCACAGATTTTATACAGGATTGAGGTCTGGAGACTGGCTAGGCCACTCCGTGACCTTAATGTGCTTTTTCTTGAACTACTCCTTTGTTGCCTTGGTGGTATGTTTCGGGTCATTGTCATGCTGGAAGACCCATCCATGACCCATCTTTAATGTTCTGGCTGAGGGAAGGAGATTCTCGTCCAAGATTTTACAGTACATGGCCCCATCCATGTGCCCCTCAATGCAGTGAAGCCATCCTGTACCCTTACCAGAAAAACAGCCCCAATCGTATGCTTGACCGCAACATACTGTTAATTAAATAAATATTGTTCTGCCGTTAAATGCGTTACGCAATCTACTGTCTCTCATTCAACTTGTAGATGGTAAATAATATTATTTTTAAACTTATGTGATATGCTGCTCCACAACATTTTCAACATTTATTCATAATTATGCATGCAGTTTTTATGACCATAATTATTGAAAGTTTACATGGAACAAGTGGAATAAGTTAAGTAACATCGTCAATAGAAATTACACAAAAAAACACAAAGGAATAACACACAAATCGTGTCCCTTAAAATATTTATTGGAGACATGTAAAAACTAGAAAAATAACTGTAAACCCTACAGCAATGCCTGGAAAGGGGAAAATATTGGGGATGTTGAACTTAAAGAAAACAAGTTGTAGTCCATTAAAAAAAAAAAAAAAATCTACACTACAAAACTCACTCCAAAAATGTGCTTGACAGAATCCACACCACTAGATTTAATGATCTTACCATATATTACTGCATTTCAACAAGCTGATGTTTGCAGGTAATAACTGAATATTTAAACAACCTTGCTGTAATATCGCATATCATTGATAAATGCTGACATCCCAAAAAATGATACGAGTCACACAAAGAGAATTGTGCTGAATGAAATACGAAACACGCTCTTATTTACAGTTGACTCGTTGCTATGGGGGCATCAACAAGAATGTACATACATTATGTACATAAACTGAAATACAAATAAGGCATTTATGTGGAAAAAAATGAAAAGGACTTTCTTTTTGAAAATTTTCATTGGTGGCAAAACTGTTCATTGAAACAAAGGATGATTTTACCACATGTACAATGTAAGGGAAATAAAAAATGGGATATAATAATTGAATTCATGAACACACATTTCATTTTTTCCCCCTCTTAAATCAGGAAAGAACCACAAACTTATTCAACACGGGGAACCATTTCCAATCATGGACAAATTTACAATGACGCATTTAACTGTTAATGTGCACTGTTCAATATTTCAATACACCTTGAATATAGAAAAGTGTTTTTTTTTCTTTTCAATAGCAATAAAAAAAGTATTGCAAGATGCTAAAGACAGAAGAAAAGTTTGCAAAAACGTCCTTGTTTCTGTAAGGGGATGGTTGGCGTCCAGGCAGAGAGAAATAAATCAGTGATTGAACTGGCGTTATGCGTTCTTTGTCTTGGGCATCTTGCAGTGGCATAATTGGCTTGTGCCCCTCTATAAGTCTGATGGAGACACAACTCTCTGTTCTTTGGCACTTAGGCTGGTAGACTCAGCTTCTTTCCTTTCAGCACTGTGGACCAGATGAAAGAAAGTCAGAAAATGAAGCAGGAAGAGGATTTTTTTTTTTTCCCTAAAACATGTCAAATCCTAAAAATGGAGGCCAAACAACTGCTTAAACTTCAATTAATACATCACAAATAAATACAATTCCTAAACTAAAAACCTTAAAATGAAAATAAGCTGAAAATGTACTCCCCTTTAGGCTATCAAAGATTTCTGCTACAGATTGAGAAATTTTGCATTGCATCACTTGCTCACCAATGAAGTGAATGGGTGCCGTCAGAATGAGAGTCCAAACAGCTGATAAAAACATCACAATAATCCACATGACTCCAGTCCAATAACAATGTCTTATAAAAGAATAAACAAATCCAATAAAAAAACCCATTAAACTTTTAACTTTAAAATCTAAACTGTTGAGTCTGGTCGAAATATGGAAACTGCAATCCATAACTCTTCCTCCAGTGTAAATGTCCATACCCTATTGTCCTCTCAACATCTATGAGCACACACTGTTTTGGACCATTTTTGCATGTATTGCATTGCTGCTTAATCTGTGCATATTTCTCTCCTGATTCAGACAAGACAACTTTTTTTTTACTGGAGAAAGCAATATTACAGATTTGTATTTTTCGCCAGAACTTAATGATGGATTTGTTTCTTACAAATATGCAGCGTTTCACTTCACAAGACGTTAACTGATGAACTGGAGTTGTGTGGATTACATTATTGTGATGTTTTTATCAGTTGTTTGGACTCTCATTCTGACGGCACCCATTCACTTGCAGAGCATCCATTGATGAGCAAGTGATGTAATGCTACATTTCTCCAAATCTGCTGTGATGAAGAAACATTAATCTCACAACAAGGTAAACTGTACCTGGGATGTTTTAAATTCTGAATTAAATACAAGTCCTAAAATTCCATTTTCAATTCAATCAGCAATGTGTTTTAAGAAAGTCATGCTGACTTTAAGTTCATGACCACCCAAAGTAGATGTCACTCATACCCACGGTGCTTAAAAAGGGTTAAACTCACCTTTCGTGATGTAAAGGTAGAAGAAGTCACAATAGAGAATAGTCTGGACCACCCCAGCCACGATGGCAATCATGTCAAAGAAGCCCTCAGAGTAGAACCTCCAGATCCAGTTGAAGAGGTAGAGGGCGCGGTAGACCCCCAGGCAGAACAGATAGTGGGTAGTGATGGTCTCGGCCTCTCCAGTCTTGCTAATCATAAACAGCTGAGGCAGGATGGCCACAGACTCAAGGTAGATGGAAAAGGTCCACAGGTAGATGGAAAAGGTCCACAGAAAACAACTGATGTAAAATAAAAATTCATACATTTTTGAAACAACACTTTATTTGTGTGCGTTTAATTTACACCAAGTTGTACTTTGCTATTTCTCTTTCAGTTTTTATGTATACGGCTTAATTGAATTTCATAATGGTTTATTGTGTGCGAAAAGGTTCAAATCAAGAATCACATTTATGATGGTCAAATGCCCAATTGTGCAGTGAATAATAAAAGGTTCAAATCAAGAATCACATTTATGATGGTCAAATGCCCAATTGTGCAGTGAAGACTCCAATACTCACCTCCAAAGGAGAGAAGTCGTGGTTGACCAGAAAGGCGAGACCTCCCACTGGAACCACAAGAAACTCAACTCTGAAAGTGTCATGGTTTCCGTCATAAGTTGCCCTGAACTTTCCGTAGATCAGGTAGACTGTGGCGTAGGCACATCCGACGTAGATAATCTGTTTTCACAGCACAGAAACAAAGAAACTGTTTAACTACAAAAGGTCAGAACACATATAAACCTGTTTACGCCGATGAGGCAATACATTGATTTTGCAATCACTGATATCTAAGACTGACAGATCTATTGATGTGTGCATGTAAGTGTTCATTCTATGCCTTTACCTTCATGCAAGTGTTGTACAGAGAAATGAAGGACGTCAGGAGATCCAGGTACCGAGTGGTGAACACCAAGGCAAAGAGTATCTGGCTCTTCCCAGAGATACCTGAGGGCAAAAATATTTTCAAATATGAGAACACAGCAGCTGAATATCGAACTCATGAACAGTCCACAAAGAGTTGCATATAGATCCTCTAGATCTCTGTAAATCAAAAGTCCTGATGTCAATGCATCTAGTCTACCCAGATGACCCATCCTTGCAAAGCCCACACATAACTACATGCACTGCCACGTCAAAGCAAGGAATGCAATGCATTTTAGGAACGTATGGCAAATAAAAGGAGCGAGAATTTGAACGTATAACTTCAAGCGTACGAAAAAAAGCACTTTTGAGTCTCACAACGCAGCGTATGAAGATGCAAACTGTCCTCTACATAGAAAAATTAATTGCACAGTATGAATGACGAGATGTTTGATAGATCGCGAGTTTGTTTTTATATATATATATATATATATATATATATTGATATCCTTTAAATCAGTATTCATAACATAAACCAACATAAACTGTAGTTAGTAACTAGGCCACACTTTTCAGCTATTTCAATCACTCAGAACAAGCCTGCGATGTTTGATATCCTTTAAATCAGTATGCAGAACATTAACGATCACAACATGTTAAAAACATACTGATCTGTCCATTTAAGCATAACTTTCATTGTCGAATTCAACCAAAATCGAGCCTTCACCAGCTTTCAGTCAAGCGCTAAGCCACTAACGTTAGCTTGAATGCTACACAAACTGCACTTCATTTTATGCTTCATGCTTGAATATAAATACACAAGACTCTCCCGACAGTTCGACCCAGTGTAAAGTCTTCTCTATCTTTAATAAATACACTTATTAAGAATGACACACATGAGGAAAGTATGTTCCTGTGTGAGTTTAGCTGACCTGCGCAGGACCTGCTCTTCCATATCTTGAGCAGCAGGATGATGATGGCAGCGAGATGGGACAGATCTCCAGTCAGCCTAAAGATGTTCATGATGTCTTTCTCTCTCTGGCTGGGTTTAATGCTGTGAAAGAGAGCTCGGGGCGAGTGCGATAGCTGTGAACCGGCTCAGTGCCGCTCTCCTCCAGAGCATTCCTCCACAAAAAAACCACAATGAATTCTGGGAATAGTTGTTCATGCGGCCGTGGACTCTGACCACGCCCACTATTACTAGGGTAAACATGGTACTAATCAAAATAACATTACGTAGTTTTACCTATCTATATAAATACATATGCCTAGAACAACTTAGCATAAACCTTCAAAAACACATATATTACTAGAAGAACATTAGTCCCATATGAACTTCACCATCCCATTTCTTACACCAACCAAATTCTAACATAAACCACATATCCTCTTCACCATGCGCATTTCTGCTATATTTAAAGTGTATTACGAATCTAACCGTTTGAAATTGTGGATAATCATCATAGCACATGTTAAGCTGATTTACACCCATGAGCAGAAACTGTCTAGACTCCAGAGGATGACTTTTTAAAGCTATCATGCTACTATTTAGTTAAAAACAAACCTTATACATCGTGTCAAATTAAACACTGTTGTAAATAAACTAGCAAAGATAGGCTAACTTGGAGTGTTTTGCAAGAAAGTGCTAAAACATATGTGGTGTGTACTTAGCTATTACACAATTTCTTAACCTCATTCAAATTTCACCCTCTAAAGCATTAAATTCTGTCATTTTTCTCTTCATTTTTGGCGCTAACGTTTACCCGTGTGTTTGTTCAAATTTAGTAGGTGAAAAGTGCGACTTTGGGCGTTACCAATCGGTTCAATGGAGGGGGAGTATTTTGGTTGTCTTTATTATGGTTAGGAACTTGCTCCGGTGAGTAAATCCCAGGCTACTACGCCCCTGAGCCAGTGTTTCTAGGACCCAGATGACTTTTTAGCCTATTTATCTTAAGAAATTATGAAAGGCTAATTTTGTTTTGCAAGAAAGTGCTATTTTTTTTCAACCTAAATCAGTATTCTGAATTTCTACCAGTCAGCGGATGTAGATAGATATGATAAGAAAAAAAGAGCAACTGTCCGTCTCTGTCCCCTGCTCTGTCACAGAGCAACTGTCCGTCTCTGTCCCCTGCTCTGTCACTGTATCCAGCTGTCCAAAGACAGGCCGGAAAGACTCTCACTACCAACTTGATAGGAGAACCACTCATGGAAGTACACATGGAGAACCAGCACCTGAGCATCAGCTCTGTGTCAGAAGCAGACTCTGGGGTTTATTACTGTGCTGCAGCTCTGCTGGATGTGGCTCACAACGGCAATCACACAGGGAACCACTTGAAAAGTTTCAGGTAAGAGCTAGTAGAAGATTCGGCACAACCTCAGACCATCATAATTTATGTGTGTCATGACGTTCTTGTTTTAAAAAAGCTGTGGTTTATATCCAGGGATGGGCTTAGATATCTATGAAGGATTGTTGTTGAGTTTGCTAGTGCTGCTGACTGTGTACAGCCTCCTTGTCCTGGGCATCGTCCTCTGCATAAAGGAACAATTACAGTACTGTACACAACTTTTCAAAGTAATGCATTGTTACACTTTCAGGAAAAAAGGTACAAAGCTGTCACTGGGGCAGTACCCATTATTTCTAATAATTTAAATGCACATAGCAGAAATTTCATGACATGTTTACTACTGTATATGATTAAAAAGTGTTTGTTATAGCCTTACTTGTATTTTTAATCTTCCCTCTACAGGTCTTCAAAATGGGTATCAAAATCTTGATGAGTGCCCTGATCCACGCTCTTCCCTCTGATCTGCAAAACCTGGAAGCTATAATTTTGGGAAAAGAAGTTTAACTGCAACATATTGGATTTTTGCACTCATTTAAAAATTGGTAATGTTCACATTTCTACCGTGTGTGTGCTATTTTTACTGATAAGAAAATGAACTTGATGGTTGGGTGACCCTAAATTACGACATGCTGTCTGTCGATGACCTTCCTCTCAAAAGTGTTTTACAATCACGTGAGCACTCCTGCTATGTTTAACTGTATTTCTTAAGTTAAATGCTGAGTTTATGAGTTTGTTGTGCATGAACTGGGCATAACGTCACTGTTATTCTTACATTAGAGCCAGTATTTTTTCTTCTTCTGTTGTCTCAGAGGGACAGAATTGAGGGGACAGGCTGTTTTTAAACCACTGATCAAGTTTTGTGCCTTCTTCATTTGTATTTTATTTTTACCAGGCTATGTACACCTAATTTCTTTACTTGAAATAATTAATTTACCTAAATCTGACTACATTTAAACATTCTAATTCCAAACACGCCAGATTTGTTCTCTTATCATTACAAAATACGATTAGTTTTGCACAAACTGGGTTTTTATTTTCAGTTATTAACCAGTGAATAAACTAGCACAAACCAATTCAGAATATATATGTCTTCTTCTGTTGTCTTTTCTCTCTTTTATTTCTTTAATAAATTATTTAACGTAACGATTAAATTTATGCCATTAATCATTTGTGTTATCTGCATTTTTGGATAGGTTTGCTATAATTTTTTTTATTATGCAATTATGTACATATTAATACAAACGTATACATCTCACAACAGAAAAAAAAATAGAAAAGGGGTATACAGAGGGTGGAAAACAAAAACAAGTGCATGTATATGGGTAAAAAAAATAGATCTATGCCGGGGATTTAAAAAAAAAAGGTAAAATAAAGTTAATTAACTAAATTAAAGTGACATAATGCCTCATAGGTCTGTCTAGCTTTTCTGTTTCTAATATTCTGCAAAGTAGAGCTCTGCGAGAACAAACAGACGTCTCTCGACTGCTGCCAGAGATCGTCATTCTCACGGCTGTGATCAAATATCGCGATGTTTGCGCTTGAATAAATACTCCGCGAGCTCTCGTGCGGCCTTCTTCTTCCTGTATACACATCACGTAAGTGAGCACGAGCGTCTGTCTGCGCTGAACAATATCTGGTAACATCTCCGCATTCGCGGAATAAAAACGCTACATTTCTATTAGAAGACCTCTGTGTGCGTCTTAGCAACAATGTGATCGCAAAATGAATCTTATGAATTGAGCGAATAGGTTATTTTTAGAGCATTATTTAGTACCGTTAGATGGTCTCAAAAATGGCGGGGCACTGATGTAGTTGACAATTCATTCTGAATATACTTAACTGTATTACACAAATCGTCTTAATTACACAGTTTCATACACATACTTGTCTAATAATGTCTATGTGGGCTTGTGTAAGGGCATGCTAGTCGATCGTAAGCCGGTGTTGTGAGTTACATGTGCGCTTGTCTTCATCACGTGTCTGACATTCATTCAAGCCGCTTCTTTATTAATTGACGGTGTTTTCTTGTTTTACAGCAAATGGCGGACGACGCCGGTGGTAGAGGAGGTTTCCGCGGGGGTTTCGGCACTGGCGGCCGGGGTCGCGGTCGTGGTCGCGGCAGGGGCCGGGGAAGAGGACGCGGGGCACGCGGGGGGAAGTCTGAGGATAAGGAGGTGACTCCTGCTCTGCTGTGACTGTCTGTAGATGTGTATCATGGAATACTTTATTAAAGAGATACGTTCTCTCTTACATCGTGTGCTGTTGTGTTGGCCTTGTCTTACAGCTTTACTGTGTTCTCTATGGACTATGCAAGCAGCTGTCAATAACAGTTTAAAAGATGTATAGTTGTCCTTTTGCTAATGGACTGTTTGTGTCTCTATAGTGGGTGCCTGTGACCAAACTCGGTCGTCTGGTGAAGGACATGAAGATCAAGACCCTGGAGGAGATCTACCTGTATTCTCTGCCCATCAAGGTAAAGTTGGCAGAATAATATATTCACTATCATTGTGACTTCAAAGTTACTCCACAAAGTGCTTTTTGTGAATCGTGTTGCGTTTCTTTTCTGTAGGAGTCTGAGATCATTGACTTCTTCCTGGGTTCAGCACTGAAAGATGAGGTCCTGAAGATCATGCCTGTCCAGAAACAGACCAGGGCTGGTCAGCGCACCAGGTTTAAGGTGACTTCCTCCTTCTTGAGGGTTAAACACTAGTTAAATTCCCCGTAGCTTAACAATAGTTGGTAATCGTTCATGTTTCTCAATCCTCTAGGCCTTTGTTGCTATTGGCGACTACAATGGCCATGTTGGTCTGGGAGTGAAGTGCTCCAAAGAGGTAGCGACGGCTATCCGTGGTGCCATCATCCTGGCCAAGCTGTCCATCATTCCCGTCAGAAGAGGATACTGGGGTAACAAGATCGGAAAGCCACACACCGTGCCATGCAAAGAGACTCTCCATACTTCGTCATATTCGCAGATTGACTGTGTTTGGGCAGGTTTGTAATGGCTGAACATGTGTTCGCTCAGGTGACCGGTCGCTGTGGTTCGGTCCTGGTGCGTCTCATTCCCGCTCCCCGTGGTACTGGCATCGTGTCCGCTCCCGTGCCCAAGAAGCTGCTGATGATGGCCGGTATCGACGACTGCTACACCTCGGCCAGGGGCTGCACCGCCACTCTGGGCAACTTTGGTAAGGGGCGCTCATTTGAATACCAATGTTTCAGGATAAAACGGTCCATGCTCGAATATTTCAGTGATGATCATGTCCATTTTCTCATTGCAGCCAAGGCCACCTTCGACGCGATCTCAAAGACCTACAGCTACCTGACCCCTGATCTCTGGAAGGAGACCGTGTTTACCAAGTCTCCTTACCAGGTAATGTGTATTTTCACACATTGTTCCTGTTCACAAATGCATCATGGTGTTCTGGAAACTAAAGTGTCTGTTCTGTTTCAGGAATTCACTGATCATCTGGCCAAGACTCACACCAGGGTCTCTGTTCAGAGGACTCAGGGAGCTCTTCAGGCAGCCTCCTAAATTTTGTACAATGGATTGAAATAAAAGTCCAGAAAGAAAACCAACTTTCAGTCTGTGTTCTGTTGTTTGATACTGTGAAAGCAAATGGTTTATGAACGGTTTCTGATTTACATACCCAAAATTAAAATTCTCAGGTGTTTATCAGGTGGTTTATAATTACTAAGAGATTTGTTATATTGTGTCTATGAAGGGGTTTCAAACATTCGAAGCATCTAACAATACAGCAAAGCACAGCTTTGATTGCTGTCTGCTTTTTATTACTAAAAGACACACCAAAAAAAAAAAAAAAAAAACCACTTATAATATAATGCATCAGTCAACAGTAATATTGTAATTCAAATTAACCATAAATTACTTACTATTAAGTTTTTGTTTAAATATTTTACACTCACCAAGGCTGCATTTGATTAAAAACAAAAATAGTAATAATGTGAAACATAATTTAACAAAACAGTTTTCTGTTTTAATATATTTTCAAATTTATCCCTGTGATGTAAAACTGAATTTTCAGCATCATTACTGCAATCTTTAGTGTCACATGATCCTCCAGAAATCATTCTAATCTGCTGATTTGCTGCTCCAAAAACATTTATCAATGTTCAAAACCGTTGCACTTCATATTTTTGTGGAATCAGTGCTACATTACATTTTTCCAGAATTGTTTGAGAAAGTTCAAAAGAACAAAGCAATGATCGTTAATTAAATATTTGGCATAATATTTGCTGAGGTCAACCCTCTTTGTGCAAAGTTAAAGGCATAGGTCACCCAAAAATGAAAATGTGATGTTTATCTGCTATTTTTAACTCGAACCGTTGCAGTCTATCAGTCATATAATGGCAGTCAATGGGCGCCACGGTTTTGAGAGTTAAAAAAAAAAGACAAAAGACACAGACAAAACCAAATTAAGCCCTGCAGCTCGTGACAATACATTCACGTGCTGGATGTTGCAAATGCACTCAGGACAGTTGGACATTGTGGTGGAACAGAGGTAAAAAAAAAAAATATATATACATATATAAATATATATAAATAATCAAAAAATTCTATCAAAAACCTACCATTATAATACATAACACACAAAAACATCTTCAAGAAAACCATACGTTCTGTCATGTCACTAGACCTTTTTCTATTTAAATCAAAACCATGGCGCCCATTGACTTCCATTATATGACTGACAGACTGCAACGGTTTGAGTTAAAAATCTTAATTTGTGTTCTACTTAAGAAACAAAGTCACCTACATCTTGGGTGCCCTGGGGTTAAGCAGATAAATATCAAAATTTCATTTTTTGGTGAACTATCCCTTTAATGTGTACCTACTATCCAGTAGCTGCCACTGTTTTCAGTACATTAGAAACCAAATCTTAACTTGGCTGGAACAAATGATATTTATAGAAAAGTGTATTGTGATTTATAGACTTTGAGCAGCAATTATTGCCATTATGACATATGAAATAAACTATAATATGGTTTTCAAAATGTTGGAAACGTCTATACATAACCAACAACACAACTGATGTTAAACTAAAGCACAAATGTGAATAAAAGTAAAGTAGTAATAACAGGAAAGTCATATAATAAGGTAAAGTAGTAATAACCACTCTGAACCAGACTTATTAATGAAATAACAACAGCTACTGAGAAGTCACTTTCCAATAAACTTTATTTTACACTTTGATACACAGATGAGAGAGATTGACATAAAAAAGCCAAAGGAGAGGTTTGTAGGTTTATGCCTGCTGTTGCTCTGCCATCATTCTCTCCTTCTGTTTCATCAGACACTTCCGCGCGCTGGCGTACGCGCCAAGATCCCCATCTAGAACAATTAAAGATGTTAACAGCCGGAAAATAACTCATGGACATTTATATAAACGCTTTTGATTTCCGTGTCAACTTAAAAGCATTTTAGAGTACAACTGACTTGTCCCATTGTGTTATACAGTATATTGAATGGATTTAAAACAGCACTGCTAATTGCACATAAAAAAGATTTCTACCAGACATGATACTCACAGCGTGACTGAAAGGCCTTGGAAACCTGCTCAAACTGCTGCAATTCTTTATAGCAGTTCTGACTATAACTGGGACCCTCACGCTGCTGGCAGGCCCGAAGACGCTCCTGGATCACCTTCACTATCTCCTGATCCACCTTACTGCAGACAAAATAAATAAATACTAATAGTGATTGTGTGCACAAAGCTTCATTATGTAATGCAATGCTTTCTGAGGCAACATACTAGTCTCTCCTCCACTGCATCTCGGCCTCATAGTAGCACACATAATCTCCTTCCTGGCACTGAGTCAGCTCAGGAACACGGCGAAACTTCTGATGGTAGTAGTGAGACTTCTTCCCACTCGAAAGACAAGCCAAGCAGACTTTAGTTGTCATTTCATTTTAGGAACGGTACGCTCAAAAATGAAAATTTGCTCAAAACTCACATGCCATCCTGTTTTAGTCATTAAAGGAATGGTACTCTCAGGCCTTCCAAGATGTAGATGAGTTTGTTTCTTCATCAGAACAGATTTGGAGAAATGTAGCATTACATCACGTGCTCACCAATGGATCCTCTGCAGTGAATGGGTGCCGTCAGAATGAGAGATTAAACAGATGATTAAATTAAACGCAATTATTCCACATGACTCCAGATCATCAGTTTATGTCTTATGAAGCAAAAAGCTGTGTTTGTATCAAACTAATTCATCATAAAGATGTTTTTAGCTTAACACCGGCTAAAATACGCGTCCTCTATCCACAATATTGCTTTCTCCAGTGAAAAATGTGTCTTGTCTGAATCAGGAGAGACATATGCACAGATCAAGCACTGTTTATAAGAACAGAAAAACAGCCCAAAACAGTTCAAAACTAATATGTTGTTGGATTTCGATCTGAGAGGACAACAGGTTATGAAGTTTTTCACTAGAAGAAACATTATTAAGGACTATGGACTCGCTAGACGTGTTTGTTTAAAGTCAAAAACACCTCAATGGATTTAGCTCTTACAAACACGCATCTTTTCACTTCACAATATGATGGACTGGAGTCATGTGGATTAATCATATATTTTGACACCAACTCTTATGACACCCATTCACATCACACCAACCAACTGCAAATCATACACAAATCAAAATTACTCAAAACCACATAAATCCAAATAAACAATCAAAAAAAAAAACAAACTCATCTACATCTTGGATGGTCTGAGCATGAGTAAATTTTAAGCACATATCTGGGTAAACTCTACAATAACCTCTTTCTTTAATTCTGAAATGACAATAAATGAAACTAAAATGCATTGCTATTACAAAAACACAAACAACCAATCGGGAAAAAAGTCACAAGACTCCAAAAAAAATCATAGTTTAACGAATATTTCCAATACTCATAACTTAAAGACTGATGCAACTTAACATGAGGGTAAAAAGTTTGTGTTTGATATTAATCAACATAGACACATGATTCTTAGATGAGATGCTGACTCTTTTTAGGGTCATGCACATGCCTGTAAAGGGTGAATATTCACAAATTACGTCCACTAATACAAAGGTTAAACACAAATGCATGTCCATAATTTGTCTTTCACACTTCAAGGGTTACTGTACATCAAACTGGATGAATAAGCATGTATAAACAGTATCAGATGTCGCTTCACCTCTGAATGTAGTCACTGGCAAATCCACCGAGTAGTAGAAGAGCTTGGACAGTATTAAAGCTGGATTCGGCAGAGACGATTGTCTATCCTCCACTGGGGTCCGACTGGGAGGCTCTGGATACACATCTTTATCGTGATCTTTCGGCATTTTCGACCATTAATTGGAAGGGAAATCTCAAAAATCCTTTAATCGACCTTAACCTGCCGTCGCGCTCGTCCACAGTGCGCATGCGCGCTCCACACAACATGGCGAGAAAGGTCACCAAACTGCGACGAATAAACCGAGTGAAAATGAATTTTATTTTATTGTATTCGAATCATTTTGATAAAACAAATCCGCCATGAATCCGTAAAAAAAGAGACTATTTTATCTCCACGATTCGTTTGTAAACAGCCAGGTTGAAGGTGAAAGGTTATAGATGCCATTTGTTTTCCTACAAATAGATGTCGTCGTTGCACTCATATGATACTGGATCACTTGAGACACTGATACATAAAGTTGTCAATTATAAAACTAAAACAGATGTTAATACAAAAATGTAAAAAAAAAAAAAAAAAAATAGTGATTTATAAACACACAGGTAATTTCAAGGATTCCCGGTAAACCCGCATTACCTATTCTTCATACTTATCTTTATTTTTTATTTTTTTAAAGTTCTTAATAAACTTTATATTTATTAGGTTATATCATTTATGTAAGACAGACTGGACATGTATGTGTGTTTTTTATGATGTAAATATGGTATAGTTGCACTGCAGTCAGTATTTTAGCTAATGTCTATTGTGTAATTGTTTCTTATGGTGGAAAACCTATTATTATTACCAAGGCTGCATTTATTTGATCAAAAAGTACAGTACAGTAAAATAATAATAATAATAATAATATTTTGAAATATTATTACAATTTACAATAACTCTTTTCTATTGTAATATATTTTAAAATGTAATTTATTCCTGTGATGCAAAGCTGAATTTTCAGCATCATTACTCCATGATCCTTCAGAAATCATTTTATTAATATGCTGATATGATGCTCAATAAAATATTTCTTATTATTATCAATGTCGAAAACAGTTGTGCTGCTTCATCTTTTTCTGGAAAGCCATGATACTTTTTCTTTGGTGTTCAAATCATTTGTATTCAATGTGTCCTTGCTGAATAGAATTATTATTATTATTATTTTTAAATAAATAAAAAAACTTTACTGAGCCCAAACTTTTATATGGTAGTGTACATTTTATCTTAGTTTGCCTGTTATAGATCAGTAGTTACATTTTAAAGTAAATCATCTGATAACATGAGAATCACAACTGCTGATTTAATCATTTCTGCAGCCCCCGCTTGGTCACGCAGAGATCATTTTTAGATACTGTTTAGCACATCTAACACTTGAAATAATATATGCAATAACATATTTGGAAGAATATAAAGATGCAAACGACTGTAGATCACTGTTTCAGTCACTGCAGAGATGTCAGTCACTAAATCTTGGCTGCATGTAAACTGCTGGATTCTTCTGCTGTTACATATTAAACCCAAGAGATGTACAAAGTCTACAATCCTCACTGAAGATCTTCTTTTAAATGGGGTTAATAAAAAAATTGTTTGTGAGAATGAATATGGAATGGAGCATGTTGATACTTTGAAAGTACATTCATAGTCTACGTAGAGGTCAATAAAAGCAAACTATGCCAGGACTGCAAAATAAATATTTCTGTTTCTGTTTGTATGTGTTTTTTTATTTACATTTTACGGGATAACAGGATTTGTTAATTAAGAAAAAACATAAGCTATAAACATTTAATGTTAAAGCTGACCACTGATTTACTCCCAGTGAAACCACATCTAATTTTTAAAACAACCTGAATGTTGGAAAACTATATAACAATTACAAATGACTAATAATAGTTAACTAATTTTGCCTACTATTATATGTTAGACCTACCTCCTTGAGCTTAAACCATGCACCGTGTCATAATTCAAGTATCATCACTTGAGAAAAGTACAACCACATGCAGATTTTTCTACATAATGTGAGGCTGAGCTGCTGTTTTCATGTTTCTTCCTGTAACTGATAAACCAGATATGTGACCCTGGACCACAGCACAGGTGTATTCAGAGCAATAGCCAACAATACATTGTATGGATCAAAATTATTGATTTTTCTTTTATGCCAAAAATCATCAGGGTATTAAGTAAAGATCATGTTCCATGAAGATATTTTGTAAATTTCCTACTGTAAATATATCAAAACCTCATTTTTGATTAGTAATATACATTGCTAAGAATTCATTTGGAAAACTTTAAAAGCGATTTTCTCAGTATTTCGATTTTTTTGCACCCTCAGATTCCAGATTTTCAAAAAGTTGTATCTCAGACAAATATTTCCCTATCCAAACAAACAAATATCAATAACCCAGTCAATCTGTTGCAATCTGAGGTGTGTAAAACAAAGCATGAACATTATCAATAACCCCAGTCAAAATCTGTTGCAATCTGAGGTGTGTAAAAACAAAAAGCTGCTCTGAACAATTTTTATACCAAAAATACAAAAAAAAAAAAAAAAAAGACCAGTGGTTCAAATAAAGCCAGTCAACCTCAGATAATTTTGCAGAAAGAGAATGGCATAAGATGGCCACAAAACATTAAAATTTTTATTTAGAAAAGAAAAAAACATACAATTTTTCCAATTCTAGTGACTGTAAAATCATGTTGTCATTGCCATTGCAATGGTTGTGCTTTGCAGCAAATAGTCTTTAATTCTAACTGAAATCAACTTTTTCGATCCACTTTGAACGTCATGGTCACAATGCCGTCAATCCCAGCTTGAAGTTCATCTTGTTCCTGTACACTGGACACTCCTTTAGGGGTCCCAGTGAGAATGAGATCACCTTCCTCCAAAGAGATGATCTCGCTGATGTAGTTTATGAGATACGGGATGGAAAAGATCATCTGGGATGTGCTGCCATTCTGTTTCACAATATGATTCACCTTCAGCCACAGGTCGATGCTCCCCGGGTCTGGAATCTTCTCCTTGGGAATGAAGTCACTGATGGGACATGAGGTGTTGAAAGCTTTGGCCAGGGTCCATGGAAGACCTTTGGACTTGCATTCGTCCTGAACGTCCCGAGCTGTCATGTCCAGACATAACACATATCCAGCCACATGTTCCATGGCTGAAGACTGAGGAATAGCAGTTCCTCCTTTCCCAATCACCACCCCCAGCTCAACCTCATGGTGGAGGTTGCTGGTGTAGAAGGGAAGCAGGATAGGAGACCCTTCCCTAACGTAAGCAGACGGGGGCTTCAGGAAAAGCACAGGTTCGCTAGGAATTGCATTTTTGAGCTCGATGGCGTGATCTGCATAGTTTCTCCCGACGCATATTATTTTCTTTCCCCATTCCCAAAAGCGAGCGATATTCCTTGCGCTCATTTTAGAGTCCAACACCAGGCAGCGAGACCTGCAACCGGAAATAAAATGACCTCTGGTCGCTCGATGACGGAGGGCGGTGAGAACAGTGCGAATTATCTAGTGCAGATAAAACGAACAAGAAACTGATACAACTGTGTGTAATTCAGTCCAGAAGACATTCGTTCTGAACTCGTTCACCACAACTACTAAAACTGCTAAGCCCGAAAGCGAAATTAAGAATTCTACTACGGAGAAGGCTTAGCTTATGAATATTAATTAGGTCTCGCTAACGTTCTTGAAATCTGCCCAATGGCGAAAGCTGCGTTTTTGAATATTAATGATGTTTTGCTGACGCCACTAGTTCCAATGGCAAAGATTCTATTTATAACATGTTTTAAATTTTACCCCTTGCATATATATATATATATATATATATATTTATATACTATATATATATATATATATATATATATATATATATATATATATATATATATCTTTAACTAATTTTTGCTTTTTTCCTTTACTTATGTACATGCACATGTTTATGTTGGTGATGTTATTGTTGTTTTTTCGGTATACCTTTTTTCTTTTTTTTCGTAAGTGTGAGATGTATGTGTTTGTACTAATTTTTAAAACAAATGCAATGCATTATTAAAATTAAAATAAAAATGTTTTTTGGTAATAAAAAAGCAACGGCCGTCAAAAAAAACTATTTTTTTATTATTTGAAAAAGAAAAAGAAAAATTAAAAAAAAAATAAAAAAGCCGTCAACAAAACTATTTGAAAAAACAGGAAAAAGTAAACAAACAAAAAACAGCTGGTGAGAAATGTGAAAGTGACATTTATATCGGAGTTATGGATATTAATAATACTATAAAATAATACTTTAAAAATAATATAACTGAATATATATATTTGTGACAGCGAATCTATTGGTGTTTCTTTCTTCGTATTTTTGTCTTTTGTTCTAATTTTAATTTTATGGAGATGTAGCATGTATATAGAGATGCATGCTGTAATCACCTTGTACTTAACTGTGTTGAATTATTCAGTTAAAAAAATTGTGTATATGAAGTAGGTCATATTTAGTCATAATTAGGAGTTATGAATAACAGCCAAGCCTTCACTATAGTAGAATTCGTAAATAACCCTAAATACAGCGCGGATGACAGCAGCACGCGCGACACTCGCCCGTTTTGGATTGGTTAAGTGAGAGGTCAAAGGTAAACTGTGGGCTGACGTGCACGCTAAAGCAGACTTTGCACCTCCTCTCTGTGCCGACTGTAGTGTCAGACAGCTGAAGTCTTGGTATGTGGTTCAGGCGGCTGGCGGCGGGTGCCTGCGCTCTCGGTGTCCTCGGAGCTGTCGCGCGCAAATTCGGTATGTTTACACGAGGATCTTTACTCGTGCATGATCGTGATGACCTGACTGTCGACATGTAACGATATGTCAGCGCTGTCAAAGCTTTGAAGTCAATGTTTTGATCTAGTTGAGTTGCTCCCCATACAGAGTAGAGTTACATCATCTTGGCTGTTGAAATGCGTCATCGAGCGTGACATGTTGCATGTATGCGATGCACGATTACAGTGATCGCATTATATACACATTATAAGGAATGCAACACTTTACATGTCGTGAGTTAGGAGGAGTGACGTAATTGTAAACACTGCATGCTTTTTCTGTTTTTTTTTTGTCTTGCCTTGTACATGCAATTGAAAGTTCAAAACAGTTTATCAAAGATTTCTTAATTCTCACTTGTGTGGTGTTAATAGGAGTGTATTGCAGTAAAATGCCATGCTTAATCTTTTACAGTATTGCTTAGATGCAACATGGAGAGAATGACCCAGCAAAATAATAAAGTAACACAGTAAAACTGATGGAAAACACATAGTGAGCTGAACCAGTTTGAATTTAAACAAGGTGAACTACCATCGTTAACCAACTTATGACCATAAATGACCAGCTTTTACTAGCCAGAAACTATATAAAACCATACAAAGTTTGATGTATGGTAACGGAAAATCTATCTATTATTGATGCTGGAGCATTTACTGATCGTGCACCTCTGTTTTATAGTTCCTACAGCCTTGTTTGACTCCGCTCTTAGGAAATCATCT
Source organism: Cyprinus carpio (assembly GCF_018340385.1). Lineage (NCBI taxonomy): Eukaryota > Metazoa > Chordata > Actinopteri > Cypriniformes > Cyprinidae > Cyprinus > Cyprinus carpio. The sequence goes on along the minus strand of NC_056599.1, from coordinate 32,275,050 downwards.
CTGGTGGAACAGACCGACATGAAGGTAGAACTGCTGCCCGCGCTCACCGACAACTACATGTACCTCCTCATCGATGAAGACACGAAGGAAGCAGCCATAGTCGATCCAGTAGAGCCTCAGAAAGTAAGATGTGCGCATCACACATCACTGACTGTATACAATAGATTTATAATCCTCATCTGTCTCAGGTTGTAGATGCAGTCAAAAAGCATGGCGTGAAGCTCAAAACAGTCCTGACAACCCACCATCACTGGTGAGTCAGACCTGGACGAAGATCAATCATTCTGTGTTTTATATTAATGTATGTATGTGGTCTTTATGCACTGATAGGACAGAAGTTGAGTGGGAAAACAGATCTGATGTTTTGTAACTTCCAGGGATCATGCAGGAGGTAATGAGAAGCTGGTGAAGCTCATGCCGGGACTGACCGTGTACGGCGGAGATGACAGAGTGGGAGCTTTAACTCAGAAAGTCACACACTACAACACTTTCAAAGTAAGTCTGATTTATATCATATATATACTACTGGGTAGTGTGAATTTTTTTTTTTTTTTTGTAAGTAATTCATGTTTCTATTCAGCAAGGATGAATTCAAATGACCAAAAGTAATGTTAAAGACAATTATAATGTTACAAAAGATTTCTATTTCAAAAAAATTCTGTTCTTTTGAACTTTCAGTTCATCAAAGAGTCCTGAAAAAAAAATCAGTTTCAACAAAAATATGAAGCAGGAAACTGTTTTCATCATTGATAACAATCCGAAAAGTTTTTTAAACAGTAAATCAGCATATTTGAATGATTTCTGAAGGATCACGTGACACTGAAGACTAGAGTAATGATGCTGAAAACTCAGCTTTGCATCACAGGAATAAATTACTTTTTAAAATCAGTTTAAACAGAAAACAGTTATTTTAAATTGCAGTAATATTTCACAGTATAACTGTTATTACTATATTTTTGATCATATAAATGTAGCCTATACACATTTAAAACATGAAAAATCTTGCCCACCTGAAAAATCTTACCCACCCTAAACTTTTAAATGGTATTGTTGTATAATCACATGCGCTTAAATCGACTTTGAATGCAGTTTAGCCAATCAGAATCATCCATTTGATAGGATATTTTTTGGATTATTTCAGGTGGGCTCTCTGAATGTGAAGTGTCTGTCCACGCCGTGTCACACCAGAGGTCACATCTGCTATTTTGTAACAAAAGAAAACAGCACTGAACCACCAGCTGTGTTTACAGGTAAGACATAGTTTACATACACCACTAATAAAAAGTTGTAAGATTTTGTATTTTTTTTTCCCCAAAAGAAACTAACACTTTTATTCAGCAAGGATGCATTAAATGTGCTCTTGTGCTCACCAAGGCTGCATTTATTTGTGGTAAAAACAGAACACAGAAATATTATTAAAATGTAAATTTATATTCATTTTAAAGGTGCTGTATGTAAGATTTTGACTCTACTAAAACAAAAAATACCATAATATGTTTGCAGATATTTAAGAAACATGCTAAGTTAACATATTTGTTTATCTGAAAAACAATCAGTTATTCTTCTTTGAAAATGTGCGTTCTGGGCCGGAATGTCGGTCTCTGTTTTGGTTTGTGAAACCCGCCCACTGCCAGTTTACCCAAATGTATTTTGGCTCCCCGGGTTGCCAATTGGCAGAAAACAACCTATTTCATTTCATGCTCATTCTTGTTGGTGTTGTCAATCTGGCAACCTGCATGTGCGGCAAGTCTGAGGAGGAGGGAACAGGTGAAAAAAAACCTCTCCAATATTTTGAATTTGGACTGCAATACCTAGTTCAACCACTTGGTGTCAATCCTACATACAGCACCTTTAAAATGTAATGTCTGTGATGGATTTTCAGCATCATTACTCCAGGAGTCACGTGATCCTTCAGAAATCATTATAATATTATGATATGCTTCTCAAGAAACATTTCTGATTATTATCAATGTTAAAAACAGTTGTGCTGCATCATATGTTTGTGAAAACCTTGATCCATTTAAGGACTCTTTGATGAATAGAAAGATCAAAAGAACAGCATTTCTTTGAAATAGAAATGTTTTTTGTAACATTATAAATGTCATTACTGTCACTTTTGATCAGATGAATGTGTCCATAATAAATACAGCAATATTTTGACAGTCTGACATATGATGAAGTGTTTTAACAATCCTGTTTTTTTGTTATGTTCTTCACATTATAAACAGGCGATACTCTGTTTGTGGCCGGCTGTGGGAAGTTTTTCGAGGGTACCGCTGATGAGATGTATAAAGCCCTGATCGATGTTTTAGGCCGTCTTCCTCCAGAGACGGTAAACAGTTCCTCCATCTAAACCCAAATCTCTACTTTAATGCTATAAAATGTTACTGATTCTTAAATATTAAAGCAATAAATTTTGCTATTGTACTCTTTAAACATCTTCATAGTTACTGAAATAGATGTTTTAGGTCAACAAAAGTCCCATGTTCTAAAGTTACAATTTGCTTTTGTTTCAGCGTGTATACTGCGGTCACGAGTACACCATCAACAATCTGAAGTTTGCACGGCATGTTGAGCCAAATAACGAGGCCATCCAGAAAAAGTTAACATGGGCTAAGGTTATTAACTCTTCTTTAGCATGTGTTCACTTTAGCTGCAAATATGATCATCGCGCAAGTGTTTGAGTAACCTCGTCTTACACTGCTTAGGATAAATATGATAACGGAGAGCCAACCATTCCCTCTACGGTGGCGGATGAGTTCACATTTAACCCCTTCATGAGAGTGAGGTGTGTGAAATAATTCCTGACCATACATCACTTAGTCATTTTGGAATATTACTATTAAAAATGTATATACTTTTTAAAAATGAATACTTTGTGTTTGCACTTCAGAGAGAAGTCAGTACAAGAGCATGCTGGGACCAGTGACCCGATCGAAGCCATGAGAAGCATCCGTAAGGAGAAGGACGCCTTTAGAGTCCCAAAGAATTGAGCTTTGCGATGGTCATCCCCACTACGCTTACATCTGCTCATCACTTGACTAACAATAGCAGGACATGCAGAAACTCCATTTATAGCAAAAGCACAATTATTGAGCTGGTTGGTTATTTCCATGTCTTTTCTTTAAGGCAGCGTATCGTCTTCAGTGCGCAATACACAGGATTGTTAACCTGTAAAACAATGTTGTTTAAAACATTGCTGCAAGCAATAGATCAAACAAAAACTAATTCTTTACAATGTTTTCATGAATAAAAGTCGAATGTACTTGGTCTGTTTTGTAGGCACAATTTTATTTACGTAAAGTTACGTAGGTTTTATTTCTGACATTTTCAGCTTTTGGGAAGATCCAAGCCATGAGGTTAAATTATAGTTCTATTTCCAAATGTTTGTCTAATTTATTTTGCAAATCAGAAGTAATTCTTTTTAAGATGTTCTGAACAAATCTAAACAAACCAACAAGATCAAACAAGATTAAATTTTATGTACTTCAGAAAATCACATAATAAAATAAAATTGTGTTTGTTTTGATGTCTTTGAATGATTTTGAATGTAGAAATGATTGAACACTGCAGACTGGTTTCAGCTTTTCGCCTTGTTAAAGCTCATCCAGTTATTGTTTCAGCCGAACTTGCACTTTTTGTCATGAAAAATAACAGATATTATGAATTATAATTTTCAAAATGAATAAAGTCTTAATGTAAATTTACATAGCTGTTTTTTTTTCATAAATCCAGCTACAATCTTGATTAATGATGTTGTGTTATTACCTTATTTTGTATAAAACAATATTAAGTAGTAATTTTCTTGTTGCAATAAAAGTCTTCCAACCTTACCAAAACAATTACATAAAAATTTTTTATAATAAAACAATTTTTATTATGCAAAAATTCTAAGAATTCAAAGTATGAAATTACAGTTTTATGAAAAAAACAAAAACCAAAAAATCAATATCCTTACAAATTTAATACTTAAAAATTAAATATGCAATACAGTTTTTTATTGTTTTGGTCATTTAAAAAAAACCCAGAATTAAAATACCTATATTAATGAAAAAAGTAAAACAATCACAAATATATATATATTTATATATATATAAATAAATTAATAGAATTAAAATATATTTATAGTTTATTTTCTCCATAAATAGAATTACATTCATGGAATGACTCATATATTTATTATCATCATAAATCAAAGTATATTTAAAAAAAAAGAAAAGGTATAATTTTCAGTGCATACTACATAGTAACATCTATTGCATTTTTTGCCTTCAGCACTTTCAAAGAAACAAACTCACAAATACATGAAAGAAAAGAAATAACACAAGGCAACATTCATAGACATGGAAAAATTGCCTACTGCTATAAGACACATAAAGAGCAGTTTGACCTCAACCTTTTTCAGTGGATACTTTATAGAAGCATACTTGCAGGAAATATACCTTCATCTGTCTAATGAAACATAATCACATTTGCTAATGGCATGTCTATAAGTGTTTAGCTGGTGTAGTGTCAAATGCATCTTTAAGTTTAAACTGACTTCGACAAACATTTATCGGAAGGCAAAGAAACAGTGTCTCGTGGCTCCTCACCACTTTATACTGAGTCCATTGGTGTTTTTTTCTATGGCGTGGTACTGCGTGTGCAGCAGCTGTCTGGCTTTCTCCTCTCCCACGCTCTCTAACCAGCTCTGATAGAGTTCAGCCACTCGTGAGTCCCGCTCTGGCACCGAGGGACGTTCACCGCCGTACAACTCCTCCACCTGCTGCAGCAGCTCTTTGTTAGTTTGATCTGATGAAGGCTTCAGCTGACCGCCACCATTCAGACATCCTGCAGAACACAATCCAAAGCGTTGTTATTGTCTACGATTAACAGGTTATGCAAATTTAGAACAGAAATCATTCTAGAGAACAGTATCAGAATATTATCCAAATTCAACAATGACAAAACCGTGGCCTGAAGAACCTATGAAAACAACATATAATTCTACAAAAGTGAAATAGTCAAATTTTCCTTAAGTGATGCTAAAAAGCGACGCTTTTTCTCACATAGAGGCATCATATGGCATGTGTTGAGAGGTAGCAGAAAGTTTACAGAAAGAAGGTTTTTAAGCACTTAGGGGTGTAATTTCTGACCTGACGGACATGCCATCACTTCTACAAAGTGGTATGGAGACTTTCCACGTTTCAGCTTCTGCACCAGGTTCTGAATGTTCCTGAAGCCGTAGACGGCAGCGAATCGCAGCAAAACTTGACCGTCCTTCTCTATATTGAAATCCTTTAATTCTTTTTTTTCTTTTATTTAACAAAGACAAAGTAAAAAAACAAAGACAAATCAATGTGACAGAATAAACCTATAACATACAGCAGCACTATAGGTATTTCTGGAAGTGTTATGGTGAACAAACACTTCAAGAGTGTTTTTTTTTAAATAAAACGTGACAAGTTGATGCATTATTCCTTAAATTACCAGTACTGTGGTATTATCATTGTAGAGTGATTTATTAGATGTTAATACTACAAGCCAAACGATTGTCGTATTCATATACTGTCATAGAATTCATAAACTCAGTCAATTAAAAGAACTACTTTCTAGGAATTTCTAGCCAAAACAATTCTTTAGAAGAACTACGCATGACTGAAAAAATTATATTGGCTATAGAATTCGTAGTAGCATGATCTAAGACTTTAAAAATGATCTATTATAATGATTATTCATTATTTACAGTAAATATCAGTTAAATTCTTTTCACTTGCATTCAAATGTTTGGGTCAGTTAGATTTTTTTATAATATTTCTGAAAGATGTCTCACCAAAGCTGCATTTATTTGATCAAAAATACAGAAAAACAGTGATGTTGTGAGATATTATTACAATTTAGAATAAAAGTCGTCTATTTTAATGTGACAAAACACAATTTATTCCTGTGATGGTAAAGCTGAATTTTTAGCATCATTTCAGTCTTAGTGTCACATGATCCTTCAGAAATTATGCTAATATATTGATTTAGAGCTAAAAAAAAAAAAAAAATCCCATTATTATAAATGCTGAAAGATTTTTTTCCAGAATTCTTTGATTAATAGATAGTTAAAAAGAACAGCATTTTTATTATTTGAAATTGAGATATTGACCATTTTGATGAATTTAATGCAACCTTGTTAAATAAAGGTTTGAATTTCTTTAAAAGAAAATGTACTGACCCTAAACTCTTTAACAGTGGTGAGCAAACAGCACAGTTCTGGGATCTTTGTAACAATACTGCTGTGTTCATACGTACTTCATTGTCTTGTAAGTGAGTTCATTAACTTCAAGCCCAAACAGCTGTTTGGCAGCGTGTTTGTAGATGTGATGAAGGTATCCTCCCAATCCACTTCCTGCGTGACGCAGCAGCTCCTCCCCACATATGTTACTGAACCTAAAACACATTCACACATGAGTCATATGAGTCATAAGTGCTAGCTGGGTTTCACTGCCAAACTGAAGAACTTACATTGTGTCTAAAGGTGCCACTTCCACGTCCCTCAAGGACACATTCTCCTCTTCTAACATCTTCAGAACTTCACCTATGAAGCAGACACATAGACTTATGAGGTCTTATGGCTATAATCTTACCCGTCTTCCTTCAGTTCATGATTTAATCCCTATAGATCACTCACCTGAAGTGATGACGCAGTCCACCTCTCTGGTCTCGTACTCGCTGAGGTAGAAGTCTGGTCTGGAAGCCTCGAGTTTCTTATCATAGCAGGGCATGACGGTCACATGGTAGATCTGCTGCGGTGAAACACCCTGTCAAAGCAAAAGATGGAGGATGAAAATCTCGTTCTAGAACTACCATTCTACTGCACTGATATATCGCATGATTCAAAATGCATTTTGACCTTGATTTGTCACGTAAATGTAATAAGTGGGGGAAAAAATTAAATAATAATGAATTAAATATTAGTTTTTAAATATATAAAATTGCATTTCATTTGAAAAATATTTACATATATTTTAATAACAAATATCATTCAAATAATGTATCATAATTAAACCTAATTACTCATTTAATGAAAAAAAGACCTGAAAAATAGTCTGTTATGTTGATAATATTAAATCAAACAATAAAAAAAATACATTTGCTCTTAATTTATTTCTATGTGCTTGATTATTGGCCATTTACTGGAATAATTATTTAATTAATAATAACTAATACAACCTGGCTTTAGTGCTTAAAAGCATTTAAAATAAAAGTTATATGTGTGTACTGTATATATTTATTATGTATATATAAAAACCCAGAGATACAAATATTTGTACATATTTACATTTATACTCGTAGATAATTTATATTATATACAAATATAAAGATTTTATATATAAATCTAACATATTTTTCCTTAATATATACTGTATGTGTGTGTATTTATTTATACATAATAAATACACACAGTGCACACACATATAGTAACATAAACTTTTATTTTGAACGCGATTAATCGAGATTAATCATTTTAAGGTTAAAGGGTAACTCCATCCCAAAATGAAAATTTTGTCATTAATCACTTAATTGCATGTCACTTAATTTAATTTATTAATATTTGATAAAAAAAAAAAAAAAATGTATTTTTAATATTAGATTAGCTTTGTGCAAGTAGACCAAAGAAGGGTTTATAATAAGTTTAAATAAATAAATTAACAATATATTTCAACTACACAAAAACAACTATAAAGCATAAAGCAGTCTCTAACGTGGCCTTCGAAATTCAAATCAAGTCTAAAAATACTTCAGAAAATGTTTTTAATGTGAGACTTTGTGTTTGGCACAAAGCATCGGGGGCCGTTTCTCCCTCTCTGAACAGACGTTTATTGTTTAGTACCTTCTGAGAGGCAAAATAGCCCTTGACTAGAGAACCCATCATCTGCTGCGGCGAGCGGGTCGTGCTGATGTACGGCAGGATGAAGTCACCATGAGTCTTCTCAGCATAGCAAATCCAGCCTGAACCAATCACAAAAGATCATTTAACAAAAATAAATCCATATTGGACCCATAATAAAACAGACGCATCTACCTGGACAGGCAGAAGCCAGCATCGGTAGAGCCTTCTTGTCTACTTCCTTCCGCTGGAATCGCTCTAGAAACTCCCTCTGGCTTTCTAACAGGCTGAATGAGCGACTGAAGCTGGTGTCAAACACGTGACAGACACCTGAAAGACCAATATGCAGTTTCCTTGACCTCAATACACACAGGAGGATGTCTTTGACTGGTCATATGAAACATGGACTCAATCTCACCCAAGTTCTTCAGGAAGCCGGTGAGTCTACGAGCCACTTCGCTGCTGCTGAGACCGTAGTGTGCTGCTAGAGAGGCTCTGGACTGAGGAGACACAGACACCACCACCACCTTCTGCTCGCTACTGCTGACCTGCTGCTCACAGACACAAACATGCTGTAGCTGAAGCATTCATTTGGAGTAAAGCTGAATGAGTGTAACACGCACCTTATTCTGACGCAGCACACGATACAGTTCCTCGTGACTCTGTTGGGTGATCAGGACACTCTCCGCAGACGTGATGCAGCCACTGCAAGCCAGACAGTCGTTTAGAGTAATCTTCGCTTTCTCCAACTTTTCCCTTTGACCGTCCTGGGAAACAAGCATTTATTTATCATACCTGACGGATGAAACACTGACACGACTTCCACAATGCAGGCTCAGAATCAAAGTCACGTCATTTGTACTCACCTGATGGACCTGAAAATAACTGCCATCATCTTCTATCTGGATTTTAGCCACAGATCTGCCCTGCTTCTTTTCCACTTTTACAGGCTTCACACATTCCTGGACAAATGAACACTAGTTAAATTAGATTTCGGTATAATACTACGGTTTAAAAGATGAAAAATTAATACTTTATTAGGGATGCACCGATAGGAAAATTCTGTCCGATACCGATAACCGATCATTTTTTTTATTTGAAAGCCGATAACCGATATGTTGGCCGATAAATCTATATCCAATATAAAATTTATGAGAGCCTGATTAAAAAAAAAGTTCTCTTCATTAAAAGCCACATCTCAAACACTTCAACATAAGCAGCCTAGTTTAAACAGTGTACATTTTAAAAATAGTTTTACTCTCCCATTACTAAATTTCATCATAAAAAGTCTTACAATAAATACATAATGCATAAAGATGCAAACCAAGTCAATCTCATGTCAATGTGTTTCTGATGGAAATAATGCATTATTTATCGCCTTAGAGAAGCAAGTACGATGTCAACAAATTTTCTTATCGGGCCGATACCGATAACAGAAAAATTTAGCATTTATCGGCCGATACTGATATGGTGGCCGATATATCATGCATACCTAACTTCTATTCAGTAATTAAATTAAACAAAAGTGCCAGTAAAGGCATACTGCAAAAAATTCTATTTGAAAAAAAAAAAGCTGTTCTTTTGACCTTTTTATCAAAGGTCATCATTTCCACAAAAAGAACAACTGTTTGCAATATATAATATTAAATGTTCCTTGAGCAGCAAATCATATCAGAATGATTTCTGAAAGATCATGTGACACTGAAGAATGGCGTAATGATGCTGAAAATTCAGCTTTGCATCACAGGAATAAATTACATTTACAAATATATTCAAATAGAAAACAGTTTCAAAATTTCATATTGTAATAATATTTTACAATAATACTGTTTTACTGTATTTATCAAATAAATACAGCTTTGTTGAGCATAAGAGACTTCTTTAAAAAACAAAAACAAAATCTTACACACCCCAACCACCCAGCAATGACTTTTAATTAACTGGTGTAGGAGTAACTATTAGTGTCAAAATACATTTTGAGTAGTATATGATAATACCTCACTTCTGTAAGCTATTTTGCTTTTACTACGCGTTGCGATTTCTTTTTTTGAAAATAAATCACGTGGTTCGATATTTTGTTATCTAATGCAGTGACATCCAGACGTTTCAAGGTGGCTGAAGTGTAACGTTACATGCATTTTATACACAGCAGTTTACTTAGACACCTCTTTATGTTTTGAGACACAGCCACTTCCATTATCTGACCTTGCAAATAAAGTGGGCCCAAACTTAGGAACTCTAACTAAATGAATGCCCTTGATAATTACATTTACATTATTTTACAAGACTTCACGTGTATCTTAAAACTTGTCAGAAACATGTGTCACTTTTGTGTAAACTGTATCGTTATCTACACGATGTTACATGCGTTTAGCTCATGATCAGCTGACCGGTGTTATTTACCTATCATATAGACATAAAGTAAAAGCACTGAACTGATAATAACGTGTCTGTTTTAAAGGTTAAATGCAGAACCATCTACTCAACCTGAGACGGAGTGATAAAATCATCCAGATCCGTGAGACTGAAATGCGACGCCATTTTTTTCCTGCTGTGTTTCGATGCTGTTTGGATTCCTGCGAAGTGGTTGGCAGGGGTCTGTGAATGATTCTAAACTGTCCATCGTAGGGCCGCCTCGAAAGTGGCTCTGACCAATCAAAGTAAAACAGCGAGGGTGAAGGGCGGGACTTAAAGAATTGGCTATTCTTACAGGGGTCAGCGTGTCCTTACTGCTGCTGTTATCGAGTTCAAACCTCGAAGTTTGTGCCATTTCGAGTTTTTTTTTTTGCATTTTACAAGATATTTTATATATGTCTAGTTAAAGATAACGTTAGTTCATATAAGGGACTTACAGTTTAATGGACACCTTAACGTGAAAGAGAGAGAGAGAAAGAGAGAGATATTACGTGAGAGAGAGAGAGAGAGAGATACGTTACATTAAAATAATGGCTTTTTACCCGCCCACTATACATTGTACCTGCTATATAAAAGATAACTGGTAAAATATAGTATTTATATGTTTTTGTCCTGAAAAGTAAGCATATATCATATGGTAAGTAAGCATAAAAACTGCATGTAAAATTATAATTTCTACATAGATGAGAAAAAGCCGCGGGAAATTAAATATATCGTGTAAACACAACAGCACTCCGCTTGTCACTGTCTTGAACATGTTATGACAACTACTACCAAATGTAATTGGTTTTTAAACCCAATTAAGTCCAATAATGTCGCAAGCTGTCTTTATGGTCGTGAGCATTTATTTGTGTCGTTACGTCCTCGGTTGTTTGATACGAAAGGACGCCCAGGGCA